>NW_026894155.1:0-180676 GCF_032452875.1 Bos javanicus | reverse complement strand
AGCCCCAACTGATCCAGGGTATTCGAAGGAGAGATGGCCTAGGCGACTATTTATATGCTAATCAGAGATGTCAAGAATAATAGTATGAGGAGAGCTCAGTAGGAAAATTCGGTGGAGAAAAGAGACTGAGTAGCTTGGTTTACGCGGAAGACCAATCAAACTTCAAGACAAGAAGTTTGCACCACTTACGAGGCCGCAGGCGCCCTCTCGAATAGCGAAAGGTGCCTCACCCTAGACACCTTCTCGAGTGGGTCTTAGCAGCCCAGGCATAATTAGTAAGCGTGGTGGGTTCCGCGCTCCAGATGGAGACTCAGCTGGAAGTTAAAGGGAAGAATGACAAGGAATTTTATGAATTGGAGCTGTAAGTTAACTCTTTGACAGAGAGAGCGAGATGGTGGTGGGGGACAGTCCCCAGTGAAATCAGAGGTGAGAGCACAAAGCAATACAGTAGGCAGACTCTGGTTTTTTTGGGGGAGATGCTCGAGAATATCCGGGTGGACTCCTGAGGCTCGATCCCGCATTTGCGTATGCCGAGCCTCCTTCCTCATGACCTTTGTCCAGAGTGGAATGCTCCCCGGCTCCCGGCACATGATCAGTGCATGATCAGTCAATATATCAGTGACTGCTCAACCAGGTGATCACTGACGGCACAGTCACGTGATCAGCGCCTCTCAGTCACGAGATCACCCTATGATAAACACGTGATCAGTGAACGACCAGCCACGTGATCACTGCATGCGCCGTCAGGTGGTCAGTTCCTGATCAGCCACCTGATCAGTGCGTGCACAGTCCCCTGATCAGCGCCTGTCAGTCACTGATCACTGCCTGATAAACACGTGATCAGTGCCCGAACAGCCACGCCATCAGTGCATGCGCAGTCACGTGATCAGTGCATGATAGCCACGCGATCAGTGCGTGCACAGTCCCATGATCAGCGCCTGACAGTCACTGATCATTGCCTGATAAACACGTGATCAGTGCATGATGAGCCATGTGATCAGTGCCCGATCAGCCACGCCATCAGTGCATGCGCAGTCACGCCATCAGTGCATGATAGCCACGTGATCAGTGCATGCTCAGTCACGTGATCTGGACTTGATCAGCCACGTGATCAGTGCCTGCAGAGTCACGTGATCAGGGCCTGCTGAGCAGCGTGATTCCTGCCAGCTCATCTGCATGACAATTGCCAGCTGAGCTGCGTGATTCCTGTCGGCTCATCTGCTTGACAATTGCCAGCTGAGCTGCGTGATTCCTGCCTGGTCACGTGCTTGATTATTGCCAGTTGAGCAGCATGATTCGTCACTGCTGAGCTCCGTGCTTATTGCCTGCTGATTGCGTGGTTCGTGTCTGCTCAGCTCTTTGAGCATTGCCTCCTGAGGTCCCTGTTCGGTCGCCACCTGCCGGGGACCAGCCCCAACTGATCCAGGGTATTCGAAGGAGAGATGGCCTAGGCGACTATTTATATGCTAATCAGAGATGTCAAGAATAATAGTATGAGGAGAGCTCAGTAGGAAAATTCGGTGGAGAAAAGAGACTGAGTAGCTTGGTTTATGCGGAAGACCAATCAAACTTCAAGACAAGAAGTTTGCACCACTTACGTAGGCCGCAGGCGCCCTCTCGAATAGCGAAAGGTGCCTCACCCTAGACACCTTCTCGAGTGGGTCTTAGCAGCCCAGGCATAATTAGTAAGCGTGGTGGGTTCCGCGCTCCAGATGGAGACTCAGCTGGAAGTTAAAGGGAAGAATGACAAGGAACTTTATGAATTGGAGCTGTAAGTTAACTCTTTGACAGAGAGAGCGAGATGGTGGTGGGGGACAGCCCCCAGTGAAATCAGAGGTGAGAGCACAAAGCAATACAGTAGGCAGACTCCGGTTTTTTGGGGGGAGATGCTCGAGAACATCCGGGTGGACTCCTGAGGCTCGATCCCGCATTTGCGTATGCCGAGCCTCCTTCCTCATGACCTTTGTCCAGAGTGGAATGCCTCCCCGGCTCCCGGCACATGATCAGTGCATGCTCAGTCACGATATCAGTGCCTGCTCAGCCACGTGATCACTGACGGCACAGTCACGTGATCAGCGCCTCTCAGTCACGTGATCACCGTATGATAAACACGTGATCAGTGAACGACCAGCCACGTGATCACTGCATGCGCGGTCAGGTGGTCAGTTCCTGATCAGCCACCTGATCAGTGCGTGCACAGTCCCCTGATCAGCGCCTGTCAGTCACTGATCACTGCCTGATAAACACGTGATCAGTGCCCGAACAGCCACGTCATCAGTGCATGCGCAGTCACGTGATCAGTGCATGATAGCCACGTGATCAGTGCGTGCACAGTCCCATGATCAGCGCCTGTCAGTCACTGATCATTGCCTGATAAACACGTGATCAGTGCATGATGAGCCATGTGATCAGTGCCCGATCAGCCACGTCATCAGTGCATGCGCAGTCACGTCATCAGTGCATGATAGCCACGTGATCAGTGCATGCTCAGTCACGTGATCTGGACTTGATCAGCCACGTGATCAGTGCCTGCAGAGTCACGTGATCAGGGCCTGCTGAGCTGCGTGATTCCTGCCGGCTCATCTGCATGACAATTGCCAGCTGAGCTGCGTGATTCCTGTCGGCTCATCTGCTTGACAATTGCCAGCTGAGCTGCGTGATTCCTGCCTGGTCACGTGCTTGATTATTGCCAGTTGAGCAGCATGATTCGTCACTGCTGAGCTCCATGCTTATTGCCTGCTGATTGCGTGGTTCGTGTCTGCTCAGCTCTTTGAGTATTGCCTCCTGAGGTCCCTGTTCTGTCGCCACCTGCCGGGGACCAGCCCCAACTGATCCAGGGTATTCGAAGGAGAGATGGCCTAGGCGACTATTTATATGCTAATCAGAGATGTCAAGAATAATAGTATGAGGAGAGCTCAGTAGGAAAATTCGGTGGAGAAAAGAGACTGAGTAGCTTGGTTTACGCGGAAGACCAATCAAACTTCAAGACAAGAAGTTTGCACCACTTACGTAGGCCGCAGGCGCCCTCTCGAATAGCGAAAGGTGCCTCACCCCAGACACCTTCTCGAGTGGGTCTTAGCAGCCCAGGCATAATTAGTAAGCGTGGTGGGTTCCGCGCTCCAGATGGAGACTCAGCTGGAAGTTAAAGGGAAGAATGACAAGGAACTTTATGAATTGGAGCTGTAAGCTAACTCTTTGACAGAGAGAGCGAGATGGTGGTGGGGGACAGCCCCCAGTGAAATCAGAGGTGAGAGCACAAAGCAATACAGTAGGCAGACTCCGGTTTTTTTGGGGGAGATGCTCGAGAATATCCGGGTGGACTCCTGAGGCTCGATCCCGCATTTGCGTATGCCGAGCCTCCTTCCTCATGACCTTTGTCCAGAGTGGAATGCCTCCCCGGCTCCCGGCACATGATCAGTGCATGCTCAGTCACGATATCAGTGCCTGCTCAGCCACGTGATCACTGATGGCACAGTCACGTGATCAGCGCCTCTCAGTCACGTGATCACCGTATGATAAACACGTGATCAGTGAACGACCAGCCACGTGATCACTGCATGCGCGGTCAGGTGGTCAGTTCCTGATCAGCCACCTGATCAGTGCGTGCACAGTCCCCTGATCAGCGCCTGTCAGTCACTGATCACTGGCTGATAAACAGGTGATCAGTGCCCGAACAGCCACGTCATCAGTGCATGCGCAGTCACGTGATCAGTGCATGATAGCCACGTGATCAGTGCGTGCACAGTCCCATGATCAGCGCCTGTCAGTCACTGATCATTGCCTGATAAACACGTGATCAGTGCATGATGAGCCATGTGATCAGTGCCCGATCAGCCACGTCATCAGTGCATGCGCAGTCACGTCATCAGTGCATGATAGCCACGTGATCAGTGCATGCTCAGTCACGTGATCTGGACTTGATCAGCCACGTGATCAGTGCCTGCAGAGTCACGTGATCAGGGCCTGCTGAGCTGCGTGATTCCTGCCGGCTCATCTGCATGACAATTGCCAGCTGAGCTGCGTGATTCCTGTCCGCTCATCTGCTTGACAATTGCCAGCTGAGCTGCGTGATTCCTGCCTGGTCACGTGCTTGATTATTGCCAGTTGAGCAGCATGATTCGTCACTGCTGAGCTCCATGCTTATTGCCTGCTGATTGCGTGGTTCGTGTCTGCTCAGCTCTTTGAGTATTGCCTCCTGAGGTCCCTGTTCGGTCGCCACCTGCCGGGGACCAGCCCCAACTGATCCAGGGTATTCGAAGGAGAGATGGCCTAGGCGACTATTTATATGCTAATCAGAGATGTCAAGAATAATAGTATGAGGAGAGCTCAGTAGGAAAATTCGGTGGAGAAAAGAGACTGAGTAGCTTGGTTTACGCGGAAGACCAATCAAACTTCAAGACAAGAAGTTTGCACCACTTACGTAGGACGCAGGCGCCCTCTCGAATAGCGAAAGGTGCCTCACCCTAGACACCTTCTCGAGTGGGTCTTAGCAGCCCAGGCATAATTAGTAAGCGTGGTGGGTTCCGCGCTCCAGATGGAGACTCAGCTGGAAGTTAAAGGGAAGAATGACAAGGAACTTTATGAATTGGAGCTGTAAGTTAACTCTTTGACAGAGAGAGCGAGATGGTGGTGGGGGACAGCCCCCAGTGAAATCAGAGGTGAGAGCACAAAGCAACACAGTAGGCAGACTCCGGTTTTTTTGGGGGAGATGCTCGAGAATATCCGGGTGGACACCTGAGGCTCGATCCCGCATTTGCGTATGCCGAGCCTCCTTCCTCATGACCTTTGTCCAGAGTGGAATGCCTCCCCGGCTCCCGGCACATGATCAGTGCATGCTCAGTCACGATATCAGTGCCTGCTCAGCCAAGTGATCACTGACGGCACAGTCACGTGATCAGCGCCTCTCAGTCACGTGATCACCGTATGATAAACACGTGATCAGTGAACGACCAGCCACGTGATCACTGCATGCGCGGTCAGGTGGTCAGTTCCTGATCAGCCACCTGATCAGTGCGTGCACAGTCCCTTGATCAGCGCCTGTCAGTCACTGATCACTGCCTGATAAACACGTGATCAGTGCCCGAACAGCCACGTCATCAGTGCATGCGCAGTCACGTGATCAGTGCATGATAGCCACGTGATCAGTGCGTGCACAGTCCCATGATCAGCGCCTGTCAGTCACTGATCATTGCCTGATAAACACGTGATCAGTGCATGATGAGCCATGTGATCAGTGCCCGATCAGCCACGTCATCAGTGCATGCGCAGTCACGTCATCAGTGCATGATAGCCACGTGATCAGTGCATGCTCAGTCACGTGATCTGGACTTGATCAGCCACGTGATCAGTGCCTGCAGAGTCACGTGATCAGGGCCTGCTGAGCTGCGTGATTCCTGCCGGCTCATCTGCATGACAATTGCCAGCTGAGCTGCGTGATTCCTGTCGGCTCATCTGCTTGACAATTGCCAGCTGAGCTGCGTGATTCCTGCCTGGTCACGTGCTTGATTATTGCCAGTTGAGCAGCATGATTCGTCACTGCTGAGCTCCATGCTTATTGCCTGCTGATTGCGTGGTTCGTGTCTGCTCAGCTCTTTGAGTATTGCCTCCTGAGGTCCCTGTTCGGTCGCCACCTGCCGGGGACCAGCCCCAACTGATCCAGGGTATTCGAAGGAGAGATGGCCTAGGCGACTATTTATATGCTAATCAGAGATGTCAAGAATAATAGTATGAGGAGAGCTCAGTAGGAAAATTCGGTGGAGAAAAGAGACTGAGTAGCTTGGTTTACGCGGAAGACCAATCAAACTTCAAGACAAGAAGTTTGCACCACTTACGTAGGCCGCAGGCGCCCTCTCGAATAGCGAAAGGTGCCTCACCCTAGACACCTTCTCGAGTGGGTCTTAGCAGCCCAGGCATAATTAGTAAGCGTGGTGGGTTCCGCGCTCCAGATGGAGACTCAGCTGGAAGTTAAAGGGAAGAATGACAAGGAACTTTATGAATTGGAGCTGTAAGTTAACTCTTTGACAGAGAGAGCGAGATGGTGGTGGGGGACAGCCCCCAGTGAAATCAGAGGTGAGAGCACAAAGCAATACAGTAGGCAGACTCCGGTTTTTTTGGGGGGAGATGCTCGAGAATATCCGGGTGGACTCCTGAGGCTCGATCCCGCATTTGCGTATGCCGAGCCTCCTTCCTCATGACCTTTGTCCAGAGTGGAATGCCTCCCCGGCTCCCGGCACATGATCAGTGCATGCTCAGTCACGATATCAGTGCCTGCTCAGCCACGTGATCACTGACGGCACAGTCACGTGATCAGCGCCTCTCAGTCACGTGATCACCGTATGATAAACACGTGATCAGTGAACGACCAGCCACGTGATCACTGCATGTCAGGTGGTCAGTTCCTGATCAGCCACCTGATCAGTGCGTGCACAGTCCCCTGATCAGCGCCTGTCAGTCACTGATCACTGCCTGATAAACACGTGATCAGTGCCCGAACAGCCACGTCATCAGTGCATGCGCAGTCACGTGATCAGTGCATGATAGCCACGTGATCAGTGCGTGCACAGTCCCATGATCAGCGCCTGTCAGTCACTGATCATTGCCTGATAAACACGTGATCAGTGCATGATGAGCCATGTGATCAGTGCCCGATCAGCCACGTCATCAGTGCATGCGCAGTCACGTCATCAGTGCATGATAGCCACGTGATCAGTGCATGCTCAGTCACGTGATCTGGACTTGATCAGCCACGTGATCAGTGCCTGCAGAGTCACGTGATCAGGGCCTGCTGAGCTGCGTGATTCCTGCCGGCTCATCTGCATGACAATTGCCAGCTGAGCTGCGTGATTCCTGTCGGCTCATCTGCTTGACAATTGCCAGCTGAGCTGCGTGATTCCTGCCTGGTCACGTGCTTGATTATTGCCAGTTGAGCAGCATGATTCGTCACTGCTGAGCTCCATGCTTATTGCCTGCTGATTGCGTGGTTCGTGTCTGCTCAGCTCTTTGAGTATTGCCTCCTGAGGTCCCTGTTCGGTCGCCACCTGCCGGGGACCAGCCCCAACTGATCCAGGGTATTCGAAGGAGAGATGGCCTAGGCGACTATTTATATGCTAATCAGAGATGTCAAGAATAATAGTATGAGGAGAGCTCAGTAGGAAAATTCGGTGGAGAAAAGAGACTGAGTAGCTTGGTTTACGCGGAAGACCAATCAAACTTCAAGACAAGAAGTTTGCACCACTTACGTAGGCCGCAGGCGCCCTCTCGAATAGCGAAAGGTGCCTCACCCTAGACACCTTCTCGAGTGGGTCTTAGCAGCCCAGGCATAATTAGTAAGCGTGGTGGGTTCCGCGCTCCAGATGGAGACTCAGCTGGAAGTTAAAGGGAAGAATGACAAGGAACTTTATGAATTGGAGCTGTAAGTTAACTCTTTGACAGAGAGAGCGAGATGGTGGTGGGGGACAGCCCCCAGTGAAATCAGAGGTGAGAGCACAAAGCAATACAGTAGGCAGACTCCGGTTTTTGGGGGGAGATGCTCGAGAATATCCGGGTGGACTCCTGAGGCTCGATCCCGCATTTGCGTATGCCGAGCCTCCTTCCTCATGACCTTTGTCCAGAGTGGAATGCCTCCCCGGCTCCCGGCACATGATCAGTGCATGCTCAGTCACGATATCAGTGCCTGCTCAGCCACGTGATCACTGACGGCACAGTCACGTGATCAGCGCCTCTCAGTCACGTGATCACCGTATGATAAACACGTGATCAGTGAACGACCAGCCACGTGATCACTGCATGCGCGGTCAGGTGGTCAGTTCCTGATCAGCCACCTGATCAGTGCGTGCACAGTCCCCTGATCAGCGCCTGTCAGTCACTGATCACTGCCTGATAAACACGTGATCAGTGCCCGAACAGCCACGTCATCAGTGCATGCGCAGTCACGTGATCAGTGCATGATAGCCACGTGATCAGTGCGTGCACAGTCCCATGATCAGCGCCTGTCAGTCACTGATCATTGCCTGATAAACACGTGATCAGTGCATGATGAGCCATGTGATCAGTGCCCGATCAGCCACGTCATCAGTGCATGCGCAGTCACGTCATCAGTGCATGATAGCCACGTGATCAGTGCATGCTCAGTCACGTGATCTGGACTTGATCAGCCACGTGATCAGTGCCTGCAGAGTCACGTGATCAGGGCCTGCTGAGCTGCGTGATTCCTGCCGGCTCATCTGCATGACAATTGCCAGCTGAGCTGCGTGATTCCTGTCGGCTCATCTGCTTGACAATTGCCAGCTGAGCTGCGTGATTCCTGCCTGGTCACGTGCTTGATTATTGCCAGTTGAGCAGCATGATTCGTCACTGCTGAGCTCCATGCTTATTGCCTGCTGATTGCGTGGTTCGTGTCTGCTCAGCTCTTTGAGTATTGCCTCCTGAGGTCCCTGTTCGGTCGCCACCTGCCGGGGACCAGCCCCAACTGATCCAGGGTATTCGAAGGAGAGATGGCCTAGGCGACTATTTATATGCTAATCAGAGATGTCAAGAATAATAGTATGAGGAGAGCTCAGTAGGAAAATTCGGTGGAGAAAAGAGACTGAGTAGCTTGGTTTACGCGGAAGACCAATCAAACTTCAAGACAAGAAGTTTGCACCACTTACGTAGGCCGCAGGCGCCCTCTCGAATAGCGAAAGGTGCCTCACCCTAGACACCTTCTCGAGTGGGTCTTAGCAGCCCAGGCATAATTAGTAAGCGTGGTGGGTTCCGCGCTCCAGATGGAGACTCAGCTGGAAGTTAAAGGGAAGAATGACAAGGAACTTTATGAATTGGAGCTGTAAGTTAACTCTTTGACAGAGAGAGCGAGATGGTGGTGGGGGACAGCCCCCAGTGAAATCAGAGGTGAGAGCACAAAGCAATACAGTAGGCAGACTCCGGTTTTTTGGGGGGAGATGCTCGAGAATATCCGGGTGGACTCCTGAGGCTCGATCCCGCATTTGCGTATGCCGAGCCTCCTTCCTCATGACCTTTGTCCAGAGTGGAATGCCTCCCCGGCTCCCGGCACATGATCAGTGCATGCTCAGTCACGATATCAGTGCCTGCTCAGCCACGTGATCACTGACGGCACAGTCACGTGATCAGCGCCTCTCAGTCACGTGATCACCGTATGATAAACACGTGATCAGTGAACGACCAGCCACGTGATCACTGCATGCGCGGTCAGGTGGTCAGTTCCTGATCAGCCACCTGATCAGTGCGTGCACAGTCCCCTGATCAGCGCCTGTCAGTCACTGATCACTGCCTGATAAACACGTGATCAGTGCCCGAACAGCCACGTCATCAGTGCATGCGCAGTCACGTGATCAGTGCATGATAGCCACGTGATCAGTGCGTGCACAGTCCCATGATCAGCGCCTGTCAGTCACTGATCATTGCCTGATAAACACGTGATCAGTGCATGATGAGCCATGTGATCAGTGCCCGATCAGCCACGTCATCAGTGCATGCGCAGTCACGTCATCAGTGCATGATAGCCACGTGATCAGTGCATGCTCAGTCACGTGATCTGGACTTGATCAGCCACGTGATCAGTGCCTGCAGAGTCACGTGATCAGGGCCTGCTGAGCTGCGTGATTCCTGCCGGCTCATCTGCATGACAATTGCCAGCTGAGCTGCGTGATTCCTGTCGGCTCATCTGCTTGACAATTGCCAGCTGAGCTGCGTGATTCCTGCCTGGTCACGTGCTTGATTATTGCCAGTTGAGCAGCATGATTCGTCACTGCTGAGCTCCATGCTTATTGCCTGCTGATTGCGTGGTTCGTGTCTGCTCAGCTCTTTGAGTATTGCCTCCTGAGGTCCCTGTTCGGTCGCCACCTGCCGGGGACCAGCCCCAACTGATCCAGGGTATTCGAAGGAGAGATGGCCTAGGCGACTATTTATATGCTAATCAGAGATGTCAAGAATAATAGTATGAGGAGAGCTCAGTAGGAAAATTCGGTGGAGAAAAGAGACTGAGTAGCTTGGTTTACGCGGAAGACCAATCAAACTTCAAGACAAGAAGTTTGCACCACTTACGTAGGCCGCAGGCGCCCTCTCGAATAGCGAAAGGTGCCTCACCCTAGACACCTTCTCGAGTGGGTCTTAGCAGCCCAGGCATAATTAGTAAGCGTGGTGGGTTCCGCGCTCCAGATGGAGACTCAGCTGGAAGTTAAAGGGAAGAATGACAAGGAACTTTATGAATTGGAGCTGTAAGTTAACTCTTTGACAGAGAGAGCGAGATGGTGGTGGGGGACAGCCCCCAGTGAAATCAGAGGTGAGAGCACAAAGCAATACAGTAGGCAGACTCCGGTTTTTTGGGGGGGAGATGCTCGAGAATATCCGGGTGGACTCCTGAGGCTCGATCCCGCATTTGCGTATGCCGAGCCTCCTTCCTCATGACCTTTGTCCAGAGTGGAATGCCTCCCCGGCTCCCGGCACATGATCAGTGCATGCTCAGTCACGATATCAGTGCCTGCTCAGCCACGTGATCACTGACGGCACAGTCACGTGATCAGCGCCTCTCAGTCACGTGATCACCGTATGATAAACACGTGATCAGTGAACGACCAGCCACGTGATCACTGCATGCGCGGTCAGGTGGTCAGTTCCTGATCAGCCACCTGATCAGTGCGTGCACAGTCCCCTGATCAGCGCCTGTCAGTCACTGATCACTGCCTGATAAACACGTGATCAGTGCCCGAACAGCCACGTCATCAGTGCATGCGCAGTCACGTGATCAGTGCATGATAGCCACGTGATCAGTGCGTGCACAGTCCCATGATCAGCGCCTGTCAGTCACTGATCATTGCCTGATAAACACGTGATCAGTGCATGATGAGCCATGTGATCAGTGCCCGATCAGCCACGTCATCAGTGCATGCGCAGTCACGTCATCAGTGCATGATAGCCACGTGATCAGTGCATGCTCAGTCACGTGATCTGGACTTGATCAGCCACGTGATCAGTGCCTGCAGAGTCACGTGATCAGGGCCTGCTGAGCTGCGTGATTCCTGCCGGCTCATCTGCATGACAATTGCCAGCTGAGCTGCGTGATTCCTGTCGGCTCATCTGCTTGACAATTGCCAGCTGAGCTGCGTGATTCCTGCCTGGTCACGTGCTTGATTATTGCCAGTTGAGCAGCATGATTCGTCACTGCTGAGCTCCATGCTTATTGCCTGCTGATTGCGTGGTTCGTGTCTGCTCAGCTCTTTGAGTATTGCCTCCTGAGGTCCCTGTTCGGTCGCCACCTGCCGGGGACCAGCCCCAACTGATCCAGGGTATTCGAAGGAGAGATGGCCTAGGCGACTATTTATATGCTAATCAGAGATGTCAAGAATAATAGTATGAGGAGAGCTCAGT
This sequence comes from Bos javanicus, assembly GCF_032452875.1. Taxonomy (NCBI): domain Eukaryota; kingdom Metazoa; phylum Chordata; class Mammalia; order Artiodactyla; family Bovidae; genus Bos; species Bos javanicus. The sequence goes on along the minus strand of NW_026894155.1, from coordinate 169,294 downwards.
AGGAAAATTCGGTGGAGAAAAGAGACTGAGTAGCTTGGTTTACGCGGAAGACCAATCAAACTTCAAGACAAGAAGTTTGCACCACTTACGTAGGCCGCAGGCGCCCTCTCGAATAGCGAAAGGTGCCTCACCCTAGACACCTTCTCGAGTGGGTCTTAGCAGCCCAGGCATAATTAGTAAGCGTGGTGGGTTCCGCGCTCCAGATGGAGACTCAGCTGGAAGTTAAAGGGAAGAATGACAAGGAACTTTATGAATTGGAGCTGTAAGTTAACTCTTTGACAGAGAGAGCGAGATGGTGGTGGGGGACAGCCCCCAGTGAAATCAGAGGTGAGAGCACAAAGCAATACAGTAGGCAGACTCCGGTTTTTTTGGGGGGAGATGCTCGAGAATATCCGGGTGGACTCCTGAGGCTCGATCCCGCATTTGCGTATGCCGAGCCTCCTTCCTCATGACCTTTGTCCAGAGTGGAATGCCTCCCGGCTCCCGGCACATGATCAGTGCATGCTCAGTCACGATATCAGTGCCTGCTCAGCCACGTGATCACTGACGGCACAGTCACGTGATCAGCGCCTCTCAGTCACGTGATCACCGTATGATAAACACGTGATCAGTGAACGACCAGCCACGTGATCACTGCATGCGCGGTCAGGTGGTCAGTTCCTGATCAGCCACCTGATCAGTGCGTGCACAGTCCCCTGATCAGCGCCTGTCAGTCACTGATCACTGCCTGATAAACACGTGATCAGTGCCCGAACAGCCACGTCATCAGTGCATGCGCAGTCACGTGATCAGTGCATGATAGCCACGTGATCAGTGCGTGCACAGTCCCATGATCAGCGCCTGTCAGTCACTGATCATTGCCTGATAAACACGTGATCAGTGCATGATGAGCCATGTGATCAGTGCCCGATCAGCCACGTCATCAGTGCATGCGCAGTCACGTCATCAGTGCATGATAGCCACGTGATCAGTGCATGCTCAGTCACGTGATCTGGACTTGATCAGCCACGTGATCAGTGCCTGCAGAGTCACGTGATCAGGGCCTGCTGAGCTGCGTGATTCCTGCCGGCTCATCTGCATGACAATTGCCAGCTGAGCTGCGTGATTCCTGTCGGCTCATCTGCTTGACAATTGCCAGCTGAGCTGCGTGATTCCTGCCTGGTCACGTGCTTGATTATTGCCAGTTGAGCAGCATGATTCGTCACTGCTGAGCTCCATGCTTATTGCCTGCTGATTGCGTGGTTCGTGTCTGCTCAGCTCTTTGAGTATTGCCTCCTGAGGTCCCTGTTCGGTCGCCACCTGCCGGGGACCAGCCCCAACTGATCCAGGGTATTCGAAGGAGAGATGGCCTAGGCGACTATTTATATGCTAATCAGAGATGTCAAGAATAATAGTATGAGGAGAGCTCAGTAGGAAAATTCGGTGGAGAAAAGAGACTGAGTAGCTTGGTTTACGCGGAAGACCAATCAAACTTCAAGACAAGAAGTTTGCACCACTTACGTAGGCCGCAGGCGCCCTCTCGAATAGCGAAAGGTGCCTCACCCTAGACACCTTCTCGAGTGGGTCTTAGCAGCCCAGGCATAATTAGTAAGCGTGGTGGGTTCCGCGCTCCAGATGGAGACTCAGCTGGAAGTTAAAGGGAAGAATGACAAGGAACTTTATGAATTGGAGCTGTAAGTTAACTCTTTGACAGAGAGAGCGAGATGGTGGTGGGGGACAGCCCCCAGTGAAATCAGAGGTGAGAGCACAAAGCAATACAGTAGGCAGACTCCGGTTTTTTTGGGGGAGATGCTCGAGAATATCCGGGTGGACTCCTGAGGCTCGATCCCGCATTTGCGTATGCCGAGCCTCCTTCCTCATGACCTTTGTCCAGAGTGGAATGCCTCCCCGGCTCCCGGCACATGATCAGTGCATGCTCAGTCACGATATCAGTGCCTGCTCAGCCACGTGATCACTGACGGCACAGTCACGTGATCAGCGCCTCTCAGTCACGTGATCACCGTATGATAAACACGTGATCAGTGAACGACCAGCCACGTGATCACTGCATGCGCGGTCAGGTGGTCAGTTCCTGATCAGCCACCTGATCAGTGCGTGCACAGTCCCCTGATCAGCGCCTGTCAGTCACTGATCACTGCCTGATAAACACGTGATCAGTGCCCGAACAGCCACGTCATCAGTGCATGCGCAGTCACGTGATCAGTGCATGATAGCCACGTGATCAGTGCGTGCACAGTCCCATGATCAGCGCCTGTCAGTCACTGATCATTGCCTGATAAACACGTGATCAGTGCATGATGAGCCATGTGATCAGTGCCCGATCAGCCACGTCATCAGTGCATGCGCAGTCACGTCATCAGTGCATGATAGCCACGTGATCAGTGCATGCTCAGTCACGTGATCTGGACTTGATCAGCCACGTGATCAGTGCCTGCAGAGTCACGTGATCAGGGCCTGCTGAGCTGCGTGATTCCTGCCGGCTCATCTGCATGACAATTGCCAGCTGAGCTGCGTGATTCCTGTCGGCTCATCTGCTTGACAATTGCCAGCTGAGCTGCGTGATTCCTGCCTGGTCACGTGCTTGATTATTGCCAGTTGAGCAGCATGATTCGTCACTGCTGAGCTCCATGCTTATTGCCTGCTGATTGCGTGGTTCGTGTCTGCTCAGCTCTTTGAGTATTGCCTCCTGAGGTCCCTGTTCGGTCGCCACCTGCCGGGGACCAGCCCCAACTGATCCAGGGTATTCGAAGGAGAGATGGCCTAGGCGACTATTTATATGCTAATCAGAGATGTCAAGAATAATAGTATGAGGAGAGCTCAGTAGGAAAATTCGGTGGAGAAAAGAGACTGAGTAGCTTGGTTTACGCGGAAGACCAATCAAACTTCAAGACAAGAAGTTTGCACCACTTACGTAGGCCGCAGGCGCCCTCTCGAATAGCGAAAGGTGCCTCACCCTAGACACCTTCTCGAGTGGGTCTTAGCAGCCCAGGCATAATTAGTAAGCGTGGTGGGTTCCGCGCTCCAGATGGAGACTCAGCTGGAAGTTAAAGGGAAGAATGACAAGGAACTTTATGAATTGGAGCTGTAAGTTAACTCTTTGACAGAGAGAGCGAGATGGTGGTGGGGGACAGCCCCCAGTGAAATCAGAGGTGAGAGCACAAAGCAATACAGTAGGCAGACTCCGGTTTTTTTGGGGGGAGATGCTCGAGAATATCCGGGTGGACTCCTGAGGCTCGATCCCGCATTTGCGTATGCCGAGCCTCCTTCCTCATGACCTTTGTCCAGAGTGGAATGCCTCCCCGGCTCCCGGCACATGATCAGTGCATGCTCAGTCACGATATCAGTGCCTGCTCAGCCACGTGATCACTGACGGCACAGTCACGTGATCAGCGCCTCTCAGTCACGTGATCACCGTATGATAAACACGTGATCAGTGAACGACCAGCCACGTGATCACTGCATGCGCGGTCAGGTGGTCAGTTCCTGATCAGCCACCTGATCAGTGCGTGCACAGTCCCCTGATCAGCGCCTGTCAGTCACTGATCACTGCCTGATAAACACGTGATCAGTGCCCGAACAGCCACGTCATCAGTGCATGCGCAGTCACGTGATCAGTGCATGATAGCCACGTGATCAGTGCGTGCACAGTCCCATGATCAGCGCCTGTCAGTCACTGATCATTGCCTGATAAACACGTGATCAGTGCATGATGAGCCATGTGATCAGTGCCCGATCAGCCACGTCATCAGTGCATGCGCAGTCACGTCATCAGTGCATGATAGCCACGTGATCAGTGCATGCTCAGTCACGTGATCTGGACTTGATCAGCCACGTGATCAGTGCCTGCAGAGTCACGTGATCAGGGCCTGCTGAGCTGCGTGATTCCTGCCGGCTCATCTGCATGACAATTGCCAGCTGAGCTGCGTGATTCCTGTCGGCTCATCTGCTTGACAATTGCCAGCTGAGCTGCGTGATTCCTGCCTGGTCACGTGCTTGATTATTGCCAGTTGAGCAGCATGATTCGTCACTGCTGAGCTCCATGCTTATTGCCTGCTGATTGCGTGGTTCGTGTCTGCTCAGCTCTTTGAGTATTGCCTCCTGAGGTCCCTGTTCGGTCGCCACCTGCCGGGGACCAGCCCCAACTGATCCAGGGTATTCGAAGGAGAGATGGCCTAGGCGACTATTTATATGCTAATCAGAGATGTCAAGAATAATAGTATGAGGAGAGCTCAGTAGGAAAATTCGGTGGAGAAAAGAGACTGAGTAGCTTGGTTTACGCGGAAGACCAATCAAACTTCAAGACAAGAAGTTTGCACCACTTACGTAGGCCGCAGGCGCCCTCTCGAATAGCGAAAGGTGCCTCACCCTAGACACCTTCTCGAGTGGGTCTTAGCAGCCCAGGCATAATTAGTAAGCGTGGTGGGTTCCGCGCTCCAGATGGAGACTCAGCTGGAAGTTAAAGGGAAGAATGACAAGGAACTTTATGAATTGGAGCTGTAAGTTAACTCTTTGACAGAGAGAGCGAGATGGTGGTGGGGGACAGCCCCCAGTGAAATCAGAGGTGAGAGCACAAAGCAATACAGTAGGCAGACTCCGGTTTTTTTGGGGGAGATGCTCGAGAATATCCGGGTGGACTCCTGAGGCTCGATCCCGCATTTGCGTATGCCGAGCCTCCTTCCTCATGACCTTTGTCCAGAGTGGAATGCCTCCCCGGCTCCCGGCACATGATCAGTGCATGCTCAGTCACGATATCAGTGCCTGCTCAGCCACGTGATCACTGACGGCACAGTCACGTGATCAGCGCCTCTCAGTCACGTGATCACCGTATGATAAACACGTGATCAGTGAACGACCAGCCACGTGATCACTGCATGCGCGGTCAGGTGGTCAGTTCCTGATCAGCCACCTGATCAGTGCGTGCACAGTCCCCTGATCAGCGCCTGTCAGTCACTGATCACTGCCTGATAAACACGTGATCAGTGCCCGAACAGCCACGTCATCAGTGCATGCGCAGTCACGTGATCAGTGCATGATAGCCACGTGATCAGTGCGTGCACAGTCCCATGATCAGCGCCTGTCAGTCACTGATCATTGCCTGATAAACACGTGATCAGTGCATGATGAGCCATGTGATCAGTGCCCGATCAGCCACGTCATCAGTGCATGCGCAGTCACGTCATCAGTGCATGATAGCCACGTGATCAGTGCATGCTCAGTCACGTGATCTGGACTTGATCAGCCACGTGATCAGTGCCTGCAGAGTCACGTGATCAGGGCCTGCTGAGCTGCGTGATTCCTGCCGGCTCATCTGCATGACAATTGCCAGCTGAGCTGCGTGATTCCTGTCGGCTCATCTGCTTGACAATTGCCAGCTGAGCTGCGTGATTCCTGCCTGGTCACGTGCTTGATTATTGCCAGTTGAGCAGCATGATTCGTCACTGCTGAGCTCCATGCTTATTGCCTGCTGATTGCGTGGTTCGTGTCTGCTCAGCTCTTTGAGTATTGCCTCCTGAGGTCCCTGTTCGGTCGCCACCTGCCGGGGACCAGCCCCAACTGATCCAGGGTATTCGAAGGAGAGATGGCCTAGGCGACTATTTATATGCTAATCAGAGATGTCAAGAATAATAGTATGAGGAGAGCTCAGTAGGAAAATTCGGTGGAGAAAAGAGACTGAGTAGCTTGGTTTACGCGGAAGACCAATCAAACTTCAAGACAAGAAGTTTGCACCACTTACGTAGGCCGCAGGCGCCCTCTCGAATAGCGAAAGGTGCCTCACCCTAGACACCTTCTCGAGTGGGTCTTAGCAGCCCAGGCATAATTAGTAAGCGTGGTGGGTTCCGCGCTCCAGATGGAGACTCAGCTGGAAGTTAAAGGGAAGAATGACAAGGAACTTTATGAATTGGAGCTGTAAGTTAACTCTTTGACAGAGAGAGCGAGATGGTGGTGGGGGACAGCCCCCAGTGAAATCAGAGGTGAGAGCACAAAGCAATACAGTAGGCAGACTCCGGTTTTTTGGGGGGGAGATGCTCGAGAATATCCGGGTGGACTCCTGAGGCTCGATCCCGCATTTGCGTATGCCGAGCCTCCTTCCTCATGACCTTTGTCCAGAGTGGAATGCCTCCCCGGCTCCCGGCACATGATCAGTGCATGCTCAGTCACGATATCAGTGCCTGCTCAGCCACGTGATCACTGACGGCACAGTCACGTGATCAGCGCCTCTCAGTCACGTGATCACCGTATGATAAACACGTGATCAGTGAACGACCAGCCACGTGATCACTGCATGCGCGGTCAGGTGGTCAGTTCCTGATCAGCCACCTGATCAGTGCGTGCACAGTCCCCTGATCAGCGCCTGTCAGTCACTGATCACTGCCTGATAAACACGTGATCAGTGCCCGAACAGCCACGTCATCAGTGCATGCGCAGTCACGTGATCAGTGCATGATAGCCACGTGATCAGTGCGTGCACAGTCCCATGATCAGCGCCTGTCAGTCACTGATCATTGCCTGATAAACACGTGATCAGTGCATGATGAGCCATGTGATCAGTGCCCGATCAGCCACGTCATCAGTGCATGCGCAGTCACGTCATCAGTGCATGATAGCCACGTGATCAGTGCATGCTCAGTCACGTGATCTGGACTTGATCAGCCACGTGATCAGTGCCTGCAGAGTCACGTGATCAGGGCCTGCTGAGCTGCGTGATTCCTGCCGGCTCATCTGCATGACAATTGCCAGCTGAGCTGCGTGATTCCTGTCGGCTCATCTGCTTGACAATTGCCAGCTGAGCTGCGTGATTCCTGCCTGGTCACGTGCTTGATTATTGCCAGTTGAGCAGCATGATTCGTCACTGCTGAGCTCCATGCTTATTGCCTGCTGATTGCGTGGTTCGTGTCTGCTCAGCTCTTTGAGTATTGCCTCCTGAGGTCCCTGTTCGGTCGCCACCTGCCGGGGACCAGCCCCAACTGATCCAGGGTATTCGAAGGAGAGATGGCCTAGGCGACTATTTATATGCTAATCAGAGATGTCAAGAATAATAGTATGAGGAGAGCTCAGTAGGAAAATTCGGTGGAGAAAAGAGACTGAGTAGCTTGGTTTACGCGGAAGACCAATCAAACTTCAAGACAAGAAGTTTGCACCACTTACGTAGGCCGCAGGCGCCCTCTCGAATAGCGAAAGGTGCCTCACCCTAGACACCTTCTCGAGTGGGTCTTAGCAGCCCAGGCATAATTAGTAAGCGTGGTGGGTTCCGCGCTCCAGATGGAGACTCAGCTGGAAGTTAAAGGGAAGAATGACAAGGAACTTTATGAATTGGAGCTGTAAGTTAACTCTTTGACAGAGAGAGCGAGATGGTGGTGGGGGACAGCCCCCAGTGAAATCAGAGGTGAGAGCACAAAGCAATACAGTAGGCAGACTCCGGTTTTTTTGGGGGGAGATGCTCGAGAATATCCGGGTGGACTCCTGAGGCTCGATCCCGCATTTGCGTATGCCGAGCCTCCTTCCTCATGACCTTTGTCCAGAGTGGAATGCCTCCCCGGCTCCCGGCACATGATCAGTGCATGCTCAGTCACGATATCAGTGCCTGCTCAGCCACGTGATCACTGACGGCACAGTCACGTGATCAGCGCCTCTCAGTCACGTGATCACCGTATGATAAACACGTGATCAGTGAACGACCAGCCACGTGATCACTGCATGCGCGGTCAGGTGGTCAGTTCCTGATCAGCCACCTGATCAGTGCGTGCACAGTCCCCTGATCAGCGCCTGTCAGTCACTGATCACTGCCTGATAAACACGTGATCAGTGCCCGAACAGCCACGTCATCAGTGCATGCGCAGTCACGTGATCAGTGCATGATAGCCACGTGATCAGTGCGTGCACAGTCCCATGATCAGCGCCTGTCAGTCACTGATCATTGCCTGATAAACACGTGATCAGTGCATGATGAGCCATGTGATCAGTGCCCGATCAGCCACGTCATCAGTGCATGCGCAGTCACGTCATCAGTGCATGATAGCCACGTGATCAGTGCATGCTCAGTCACGTGATCTGGACTTGATCAGCCACGTGATCAGTGCCTGCAGAGTCACGTGATCAGGGCCTGCTGAGCTGCGTGATTCCTGCCGGCTCATCTGCATGACAATTGCCAGCTGAGCTGCGTGATTCCTGTCGGCTCATCTGCTTGACAATTGCCAGCTGAGCTGCGTGATTCCTGCCTGGTCACGTGCTTGATTATTGCCAGTTGAGCAGCATGATTCGTCACTGCTGAGCTCCATGCTTATTGCCTGCTGATTGCGTGGTTCGTGTCTGCTCAGCTCTTTGAGTATTGCCTCCTGAGGTCCCTGTTCGGTCGCCACCTGCCGGGGACCAGCCCCAACTGATCCAGGGTATTCGAAGGAGAGATGGCCTAGGCGACTATTTATATGCTAATCAGAGATGTCAAGAATAATAGTATGAGGAGAGCTCAGTAGGAAAATTCGGTGGAGAAAAGAGACTGAGTAGCTTGGTTTACGCGGAAGACCAATCAAACTTCAAGACAAGAAGTTTGCACCACTTACGTAGGCCGCAGGCGCCCTCTCGAATAGCGAAAGGTGCCTCACCCTAGACACCTTCTCGAGTGGGTCTTAGCAGCCCAGGCATAATTAGTAAGCGTGGTGGGTTCCGCGCTCCAGATGGAGACTCAGCTGGAAGTTAAAGGGAAGAATGACAAGGAACTTTATGAATTGGAGCTGTAAGTTAACTCTTTGACAGAGAGAGCGAGATGGTGGTGGGGGACAGCCCCCAGTGAAATCAGAGGTGAGAGCACAAAGCAATACAGTAGGCAGACTCCGGTTTTTTTGGGGGGAGATGCTCGAGAATATCCGGGTGGACTCCTGAGGCTCGATCCCGCATTTGCGTATGCCGAGCCTCCTTCCTCATGACCTTTGTCCAGAGTGGAATGCCTCCCCGGCTCCCGGCACATGATCAGTGCATGCTCAGTCACGATATCAGTGCCTGCTCAGCCACGTGATCACTGACGGCACAGTCACGTGATCAGCGCCTCTCAGTCACGTGATCACCGTATGATAAACACGTGATCAGTGAACGACCAGCCACGTGATCACTGCATGCGCGGTCAGGTGGTCAGTTCCTGATCAGCCACCTGATCAGTGCGTGCACAGTCCCCTGATCAGCGCCTGTCAGTCACTGATCACTGCCTGATAAACACGTGATCAGTGCCCGAACAGCCACGTCATCAGTGCATGCGCAGTCACGTGATCAGTGCATGATAGCCACGTGATCAGTGCGTGCACAGTCCCATGATCAGCGCCTGTCAGTCACTGATCATTGCCTGATAAACACGTGATCAGTGCATGATGAGCCATGTGATCAGTGCCCGATCAGCCACGTCATCAGTGCATGCGCAGTCACGTCATCAGTGCATGATAGCCACGTGATCAGTGCATGCTCAGTCACGTGATCTGGACTTGATCAGCCACGTGATCAGTGCCTGCAGAGTCACGTGATCAGGGCCTGCTGAGCTGCGTGATTCCTGCCGGCTCATCTGCATGACAATTGCCAGCTGAGCTGCGTGATTCCTGTCGGCTCATCTGCTTGACAATTGCCAGCTGAGCTGCGTGATTCCTGCCTGGTCACGTGCTTGATTATTGCCAGTTGAGCAGCATGATTCGTCACTGCTGAGCTCCATGCTTATTGCCTGCTGATTGCGTGGTTCGTGTCTGCTCAGCTCTTTGAGTATTGCCTCCTGAGGTCCCTGTTCGGTCGCCACCTGCCGGGGACCAGCCCCAACTGATCCAGGGTATTCGAAGGAGAGATGGCCTAGGCGACTATTTATATGCTAATCAGAGATGTCAAGAATAATAGTATGAGGAGAGCTCAGTAGGAAAATTCGGTGGAGAAAAGAGACTGAGTAGCTTGGTTTACGCGGAAGACCAATCAAACTTCAAGACAAGAAGTTTGCACCACTTACGTAGGCCGCAGGCGCCCTCTCGAATAGCGAAAGGTGCCTCACCCTAGACACCTTCTCGAGTGGGTCTTAGCAGCCCAGGCATAATTAGTAAGCGTGGTGGGTTCCGCGCTCCAGATGGAGACTCAGCTGGAAGTTAAAGGGAAGAATGACAAGGAACTTTATGAATTGGAGCTGTAAGTTAACTCTTTGACAGAGAGAGCGAGATGGTGGTGGGGGACAGCCCCCAGTGAAATCAGAGGTGAGAGCACAAAGCAATACAGTAGGCAGACTCCGGTTTTTTTGGGGGAGATGCTCGAGAATATCCGGGTGGACTCCTGAGGCTCGATCCCGCATTTGCGTATGCCGAGCCTCCTTCCTCATGACCTTTGTCCAGAGTGGAATGCCTCCCCGGCTCCCGGCACATGATCAGTGCATGCTCAGTCACGATATCAGTGCCTGCTCAGCCACGTGATCACTGACGGCACAGTCACGTGATCAGCGCCTCTCAGTCACGTGATCACCGTATGATAAACACGTGATCAGTGAACGACCAGCCACGTGATCACTGCATGCGCGGTCAGGTGGTCAGTTCCTGATCAGCCACCTGATCAGTGCGTGCACAGTCCCCTGATCAGCGCCTGTCAGTCACTGATCACTGCCTGATAAACACGTGATCAGTGCCCGAACAGCCACGTCATCAGTGCATGCGCAGTCACGTGATCAGTGCATGATAGCCACGTGATCAGTGCGTGCACAGTCCCATGATCAGCGCCTGTCAGTCACTGATCATTGCCTGATAAACACGTGATCAGTGCATGATGAGCCATGTGATCAGTGCCCGATCAGCCACGTCATCAGTGCATGCGCAGTCACGTCATCAGTGCATGATAGCCACGTGATCAGTGCATGCTCAGTCACGTGATCTGGACTTGATCAGCCACGTGATCAGTGCCTGCAGAGTCACGTGATCAGGGCCTGCTGAGCTGCGTGATTCCTGCCGGCTCATCTGCATGACAATTGCCAGCTGAGCTGCGTGATTCCTGTCGGCTCATCTGCTTGACAATTGCCAGCTGAGCTGCGTGATTCCTGCCTGGTCACGTGCTTGATTATTGCCAGTTGAGCAGCATGATTCGTCACTGCTGAGCTCCATGCTTATTGCCTGCTGATTGCGTGGTTCGTGTCTGCTCAGCTCTTTGAGTATTGCCTCCTGAGGTCCCTGTTCGGTCGCCACCTGCCGGGGACCAGCCCCAACTGATCCAGGGTATTCGAAGGAGAGATGGCCTAGGCGACTATTTATATGCTAATCAGAGATGTCAAGAATAATAGTATGAGGAGAGCTCAGTAGGAAAATTCGGTGGAGAAAAGAGACTGAGTAGCTTGGTTTACGCGGAAGACCAATCAAACTTCAAGACAAGAAGTTTGCACCACTTACGTAGGCCGCAGGCGCCCTCTCGAATAGCGAAAGGTGCCTCACCCTAGACACCTTCTCGAGTGGGTCTTAGCAGCCCAGGCATAATTAGTAAGCGTGGTGGGTTCCGCGCTCCAGATGGAGACTCAGCTGGAAGTTAAAGGGAAGAATGACAAGGAACTTTATGAATTGGAGCTGTAAGTTAACTCTTTGACAGAGAGAGCGAGATGGTGGTGGGGGACAGCCCCCAGTGAAATCAGAGGTGAGAGCACAAAGCAATACAGTAGGCAGACTCCGGTTTTTTTGGGGGGAGATGCTCGAGAATATCCGGGTGGACTCCTGAGGCTCGATCCCGCATTTGCGTATGCCGAGCCTCCTTCCTCATGACCTTTGTCCAGAGTGGAATGCCTCCCCGGCTCCCGGCACATGATCAGTGCATGCTCAGTCACGATATCAGTGCCTGCTCAGCCACGTGATCACTGACGGCACAGTCACGTGATCAGCGCCTCTCAGTCACGTGATCACCGTATGATAAACACGTGATCAGTGAACGACCAGCCACGTGATCACTGCATGCGCGGTCAGGTGGTCAGTTCCTGATCAGCCACCTGATCAGTGCGTGCACAGTCCCCTGATCAGCGCCTGTCAGTCACTGATCACTGCCTGATAAACACGTGATCAGTGCCCGAACAGCCACGTCATCAGTGCATGCGCAGTCACGTGATCAGTGCATGATAGCCACGTGATCAGTGCGTGCACAGTCCCATGATCAGCGCCTGTCAGTCACTGATCATTGCCTGATAAACACGTGATCAGTGCATGATGAGCCATGTGATCAGTGCCCGATCAGCCACGTCATCAGTGCATGCGCAGTCACGTCATCAGTGCATGATAGCCACGTGATCAGTGCATGCTCAGTCACGTGATCTGGACTTGATCAGCCACGTGATCAGTGCCTGCAGAGTCACGTGATCAGGGCCTGCTGAGCTGCGTGATTCCTGCCGGCTCATCTGCATGACAATTGCCAGCTGAGCTGCGTGATTCCTGTCGGCTCATCTGCTTGACAATTGCCAGCTGAGCTGCGTGATTCCTGCCTGGTCACGTGCTTGATTATTGCCAGTTGAGCAGCATGATTCGTCACTGCTGAGCTCCATGCTTATTGCCTGCTGATTGCGTGGTTCGTGTCTGCTCAGCTCTTTGAGTATTGCCTCCTGAGGTCCCTGTTCGGTCGCCACCTGCCGGGGACCAGCCCCAACTGATCCAGGGTATTCGAAGGAGAGATGGCCTAGGCGACTATTTATATGCTAATCAGAGATGTCAAGAATAATAGTATGAGGAGAGCTCAGTAGGAAAATTCGGTGGAGAAAAGAGACTGAGTAGCTTGGTTTACGCGGAAGACCAATCAAACTTCAAGACAAGAAGTTTGCACCACTTACGTAGGCCGCAGGCGCCCTCTCGAATAGCGAAAGGTGCCTCACCCTAGACACCTTCTCGAGTGGGTCTTAGCAGCCCAGGCATAATTAGTAAGCGTGGTGGGTTCCGCGCTCCAGATGGAGACTCAGCTGGAAGTTAAAGGGAAGAATGACAAGGAACTTTATGAATTGGAGCTGTAAGTTAACTCTTTGACAGAGAGAGCGAGATGGTGGTGGGGGACAGCCCCCAGTGAAATCAGAGGTGAGAGCACAAAGCAATACAGTAGGCAGACTCCGGTTTTTTTGGGGGGAGATGCTCGAGAATATCCGGGTGGACTCCTGAGGCTCGATCCCGCATTTGCGTATGCCGAGCCTCCTTCCTCATGACCTTTGTCCAGAGTGGAATGCCTCCCCGGCTCCCGGCACATGATCAGTGCATGCTCAGTCACGATATCAGTGCCTGCTCAGCCACGTGATCACTGACGGCACAGTCACGTGATCAGCGCCTCTCAGTCACGTGATCACCGTATGATAAACACGTGATCAGTGAACGACCAGCCACGTGATCACTGCATGCGCGGTCAGGTGGTCAGTTCCTGATCAGCCACCTGATCAGTGCGTGCACAGTCCCCTGATCAGCGCCTGTCAGTCACTGATCACTGCCTGATAAACACGTGATCAGTGCCCGAACAGCCACGTCATCAGTGCATGCGCAGTCACGTGATCAGTGCATGATAGCCACGTGATCAGTGCGTGCACAGTCCCATGATCAGCGCCTGTCAGTCACTGATCATTGCCTGATAAACACGTGATCAGTGCATGATGAGCCATGTGATCAGTGCCCGATCAGCCACGTCATCAGTGCATGCGCAGTCACGTCATCAGTGCATGATAGCCACGTGATCAGTGCATGCTCAGTCACGTGATCTGGACTTGATCAGCCACGTGATCAGTGCCTGCAGAGTCACGTGATCAGGGCCTGCTGAGCTGCGTGATTCCTGCCGGCTCATCTGCATGACAATTGCCAGCTGAGCTGCGTGATTCCTGTCGGCTCATCTGCTTGACAATTGCCAGCTGAGCTGCGTGATTCCTGCCTGGTCACGTGCTTGATTATTGCCAGTTGAGCAGCATGATTCGTCACTGCTGAGCTCCATGCTTATTGCCTGCTGATTGCGTGGTTCGTGTCTGCTCAGCTCTTTGAGTATTGCCTCCTGAGGTCCCTGTTCGGTCGCCACCTGCCGGGGACCAGCCCCAACTGATCCAGGGTATTCGAAGGAGAGATGGCCTAGGCGACTATTTATATGCTAATCAGAGATGTCAAGAATAATAGTATGAGGAGAGCTCAGTAGGAAAATTCGGTGGAGAAAAGAGACTGAGTAGCTTGGTTTACGCGGAAGACCAATCAAACTTCAAGACAAGAAGTTTGCACCACTTACGTAGGCCGCAGGCGCCCTCTCGAATAGCGAAAGGTGCCTCACCCTAGACACCTTCTCGAGTGGGTCTTAGCAGCCCAGGCATAATTAGTAAGCGTGGTGGGTTCCGCGCTCCAGATGGAGACTCAGCTGGAAGTTAAAGGGAAGAATGACAAGGAACTTTATGAATTGGAGCTGTAAGTTAACTCTTTGACAGAGAGAGCGAGATGGTGGTGGGGGACAGCCCCCAGTGAAATCAGAGGTGAGAGCACAAAGCAATACAGTAGGCAGACTCCGGTTTTTTTGGGGGGAGATGCTCGAGAATATCCGGGTGGACTCCTGAGGCTCGATCCCGCATTTGCGTATGCCGAGCCTCCTTCCTCATGACCTTTGTCCAGAGTGGAATGCCTCCCCGGCTCCCGGCACATGATCAGTGCATGCTCAGTCACGATATCAGTGCCTGCTCAGCCACGTGATCACTGACGGCACAGTCACGTGATCAGCGCCTCTCAGTCACGTGATCACCGTATGATAAACACGTGATCAGTGAACGACCAGCCACGTGATCACTGCATGCGCGGTCAGGTGGTCAGTTCCTGATCAGCCACCTGATCAGTGCGTGCACAGTCCCCTGATCAGCGCCTGTCAGTCACTGATCACTGCCTGATAAACACGTGATCAGTGCCCGAACAGCCACGTCATCAGTGCATGCGCAGTCACGTGATCAGTGCATGATAGCCACGTGATCAGTGCGTGCACAGTCCCATGATCAGCGCCTGTCAGTCACTGATCATTGCCTGATAAACACGTGATCAGTGCATGATGAGCCATGTGATCAGTGCCCGATCAGCCACGTCATCAGTGCATGCGCAGTCACGTCATCAGTGCATGATAGCCACGTGATCAGTGCATGCTCAGTCACGTGATCTGGACTTGATCAGCCACGTGATCAGTGCCTGCAGAGTCACGTGATCAGGGCCTGCTGAGCTGCGTGATTCCTGCCGGCTCATCTGCATGACAATTGCCAGCTGAGCTGCGTGATTCCTGTCGGCTCATCTGCTTGACAATTGCCAGCTGAGCTGCGTGATTCCTGCCTGGTCACGTGCTTGATTATTGCCAGTTGAGCAGCATGATTCGTCACTGCTGAGCTCCATGCTTATTGCCTGCTGATTGCGTGGTTCGTGTCTGCTCAGCTCTTTGAGTATTGCCTCCTGAGGTCCCTGTTCGGTCGCCACCTGCCGGGGACCAGCCCCAACTGATCCAGGGTATTCGAAGGAGAGATGGCCTAGGCGACTATTTATATGCTAATCAGAGATGTCAAGAATAATAGTATGAGGAGAGCTCAGTAGGAAAATTCGGTGGAGAAAAGAGACTGAGTAGCTTGGTTTACGCGGAAGACCAATCAAACTTCAAGACAAGAAGTTTGCACCACTTACGTAGGCCGCAGGCGCCCTCTCGAATAGCGAAAGGTGCCTCACCCTAGACACCTTCTCGAGTGGGTCTTAGCAGCCCAGGCATAATTAGTAAGCGTGGTGGGTTCCGCGCTCCAGATGGAGACTCAGCTGGAAGTTAAAGGGAAGAATGACAAGGAACTTTATGAATTGGAGCTGTAAGTTAACTCTTTGACAGAGAGAGCGAGATGGTGGTGGGGGACAGCCCCCAGTGAAATCAGAGGTGAGAGCACAAAGCAATACAGTAGGCAGACTCCGGTTTTTTTGGGGGGAGATGCTCGAGAATATCCGGGTGGACTCCTGAGGCTCGATCCCGCATTTGCGTATGCCGAGCCTCCTTCCTCATGACCTTTGTCCAGAGTGGAATGCCTCCCCGGCTCCCGGCACATGATCAGTGCATGCTCAGTCACGATATCAGTGCCTGCTCAGCCACGTGATCACTGACGGCACAGTCACGTGATCAGCGCCTCTCAGTCACGTGATCACCGTATGATAAACACGTGATCAGTGAACGACCAGCCACGTGATCACTGCATGCGCGGTCAGGTGGTCAGTTCCTGATCAGCCACCTGATCAGTGCGTGCACAGTCCCCTGATCAGCGCCTGTCAGTCACTGATCACTGCCTGATAAACACGTGATCAGTGCCCGAACAGCCACGTCATCAGTGCATGCGCAGTCACGTGATCAGTGCATGATAGCCACGTGATCAGTGCGTGCACAGTCCCATGATCAGCGCCTGTCAGTCACTGATCATTGCCTGATAAACACGTGATCAGTGCATGATGAGCCATGTGATCAGTGCCCGATCAGCCACGTCATCAGTGCATGCGCAGTCACGTCATCAGTGCATGATAGCCACGTGATCAGTGCATGCTCAGTCACGTGATCTGGACTTGATCAGCCACGTGATCAGTGCCTGCAGAGTCACGTGATCAGGGCCTGCTGAGCTGCGTGATTCCTGCCGGCTCATCTGCATGACAATTGCCAGCTGAGCTGCGTGATTCCTGTCGGCTCATCTGCTTGACAATTGCCAGCTGAGCTGCGTGATTCCTGCCTGGTCACGTGCTTGATTATTGCCAGTTGAGCAGCATGATTCGTCACTGCTGAGCTCCATGCTTATTGCCTGCTGATTGCGTGGTTCGTGTCTGCTCAGCTCTTTGAGTATTGCCTCCTGAGGTCCCTGTTCGGTCGCCACCTGCCGGGGACCAGCCCCAACTGATCCAGGGTATTCGAAGGAGAGATGGCCTAGGCGACTATTTATATGCTAATCAGAGATGTCAAGAATAATAGTATGAGGAGAGCTCAGTAGGAAAATTCGGTGGAGAAAAGAGACTGAGTAGCTTGGTTTACGCGGAAGACCAATCAAACTTCAAGACAAGAAGTTTGCACCACTTACGTAGGCCGCAGGCGCCCTCTCGAATAGCGAAAGGTGCCTCACCCTAGACACCTTCTCGAGTGGGTCTTAGCAGCCCAGGCATAATTAGTAAGCGTGGTGGGTTCCGCGCTCCAGATGGAGACTCAGCTGGAAGTTAAAGGGAAGAATGACAAGGAACTTTATGAATTGGAGCTGTAAGTTAACTCTTTGACAGAGAGAGCGAGATGGTGGTGGGGGACAGCCCCCAGTGAAATCAGAGGTGAGAGCACAAAGCAATACAGTAGGCAGACTCCGGTTTTTTTGGGGGGAGATGCTCGAGAATATCCGGGTGGACTCCTGAGGCTCGATCCCGCATTTGCGTATGCCGAGCCTCCTTCCTCATGACCTTTGTCCAGAGTGGAATGCCTCCCCGGCTCCCGGCACATGATCAGTGCATGCTCAGTCACGATATCAGTGCCTGCTCAGCCACGTGATCACTGACGGCACAGTCACGTGATCAGCGCCTCTCAGTCACGTGATCACCGTATGATAAACACGTGATCAGTGAACGACCAGCCACGTGATCACTGCATGCGCGGTCAGGTGGTCAGTTCCTGATCAGCCACCTGATCAGTGCGTGCACAGTCCCCTGATCAGCGCCTGTCAGTCACTGATCACTGCCTGATAAACACGTGATCAGTGCCCGAACAGCCACGTCATCAGTGCATGCGCAGTCACGTGATCAGTGCATGATAGCCACGTGATCAGTGCGTGCACAGTCCCATGATCAGCGCCTGTCAGTCACTGATCATTGCCTGATAAACACGTGATCAGTGCATGATGAGCCATGTGATCAGTGCCCGATCAGCCACGTCATCAGTGCATGCGCAGTCACGTCATCAGTGCATGATAGCCACGTGATCAGTGCATGCTCAGTCACGTGATCTGGACTTGATCAGCCACGTGATCAGTGCCTGCAGAGTCACGTGATCAGGGCCTGCTGAGCTGCGTGATTCCTGCCGGCTCATCTGCATGACAATTGCCAGCTGAGCTGCGTGATTCCTGTCGGCTCATCTGCTTGACAATTGCCAGCTGAGCTGCGTGATTCCTGCCTGGTCACGTGCTTGATTATTGCCAGTTGAGCAGCATGATTCGTCACTGCTGAGCTCCATGCTTATTGCCTGCTGATTGCGTGGTTCGTGTCTGCTCAGCTCTTTGAGTATTGCCTCCTGAGGTCCCTGTTCGGTCGCCACCTGCCGGGGACCAGCCCCAACTGATCCAGGGTATTCGAAGGAGAGATGGCCTAGGCGACTATTTATATGCTAATCAGAGATGTCAAGAATAATAGTATGAGGAGAGCTCAGTAGGAAAATTCGGTGGAGAAAAGAGACTGAGTAGCTTGGTTTACGCGGAAGACCAATCAAACTTCAAGACAAGAAGTTTGCACCACTTACGTAGGCCGCAGGCGCCCTCTCGAATAGCGAAAGGTGCCTCACCCTAGACACCTTCTCGAGTGGGTCTTAGCAGCCCAGGCATAATTAGTAAGCGTGGTGGGTTCCGCGCTCCAGATGGAGACTCAGCTGGAAGTTAAAGGGAAGAATGACAAGGAACTTTATGAATTGGAGCTGTAAGTTAACTCTTTGACAGAGAGAGCGAGATGGTGGTGGGGGACAGCCCCCAGTGAAATCAGAGGTGAGAGCACAAAGCAATACAGTAGGCAGACTCCGGTTTTTTTGGGGGGAGATGCTCGAGAATATCCGGGTGGACTCCTGAGGCTCGATCCCGCATTTGCGTATGCCGAGCCTCCTTCCTCATGACCTTTGTCCAGAGTGGAATGCCTCCCCGGCTCCCGGCACATGATCAGTGCATGCTCAGTCACGATATCAGTGCCTGCTCAGCCACGTGATCACTGACGGCACAGTCACGTGATCAGCGCCTCTCAGTCACGTGATCACCGTATGATAAACACGTGATCAGTGAACGACCAGCCACGTGATCACTGCATGCGCGGTCAGGTGGTCAGTTCCTGATCAGCCACCTGATCAGTGCGTGCACAGTCCCCTGATCAGCGCCTGTCAGTCACTGATCACTGCCTGATAAACACGTGATCAGTGCCCGAACAGCCACGTCATCAGTGCATGCGCAGTCACGTGATCAGTGCATGATAGCCACGTGATCAGTGCGTGCACAGTCCCATGATCAGCGCCTGTCAGTCACTGATCATTGCCTGATAAACACGTGATCAGTGCATGATGAGCCATGTGATCAGTGCCCGATCAGCCACGTCATCAGTGCATGCGCAGTCACGTCATCAGTGCATGATAGCCACGTGATCAGTGCATGCTCAGTCACGTGATCTGGACTTGATCAGCCACGTGATCAGTGCCTGCAGAGTCACGTGATCAGGGCCTGCTGAGCTGCGTGATTCCTGCCGGCTCATCTGCATGACAATTGCCAGCTGAGCTGCGTGATTCCTGTCGGCTCATCTGCTTGACAATTGCCAGCTGAGCTGCGTGATTCCTGCCTGGTCACGTGCTTGATTATTGCCAGTTGAGCAGCATGATTCGTCACTGCTGAGCTCCATGCTTATTGCCTGCTGATTGCGTGGTTCGTGTCTGCTCAGCTCTTTGAGTATTGCCTCCTGAGGTCCCTGTTCGGTCGCCACCTGCCGGGGACCAGCCCCAACTGATCCAGGGTATTCGAAGGAGAGATGGCCTAGGCGACTATTTATATGCTAATCAGAGATGTCAAGAATAATAGTATGAGGAGAGCTCAGTAGGAAAATTCGGTGGAGAAAAGAGACTGAGTAGCTTGGTTTACGCGGAAGACCAATCAAACTTCAAGACAAGAAGTTTGCACCACTTACGTAGGCCGCAGGCGCCCTCTCGAATAGCGAAAGGTGCCTCACCCTAGACACCTTCTCGAGTGGGTCTTAGCAGCCCAGGCATAATTAGTAAGCGTGGTGGGTTCCGCGCTCCAGATGGAGACTCAGCTGGAAGTTAAAGGGAAGAATGACAAGGAACTTTATGAATTGGAGCTGTAAGTTAACTCTTTGACAGAGAGAGCGAGATGGTGGTGGGGGACAGCCCCCAGTGAAATCAGAGGTGAGAGCACAAAGCAATACAGTAGGCAGACTCCGGTTTTTTTGGGGGGAGATGCTCGAGAATATCCGGGTGGACTCCTGAGGCTCGATCCCGCATTTGCGTATGCCGAGCCTCCTTCCTCATGACCTTTGTCCAGAGTGGAATGCCTCCCCGGCTCCCGGCACATGATCAGTGCATGCTCAGTCACGATATCAGTGCCTGCTCAGCCACGTGATCACTGACGGCACAGTCACGTGATCAGCGCCTCTCAGTCACGTGATCACCGTATGATAAACACGTGATCAGTGAACGACCAGCCACGTGATCACTGCATGCGCGGTCAGGTGGTCAGTTCCTGATCAGCCACCTGATCAGTGCGTGCACAGTCCCCTGATCAGCGCCTGTCAGTCACTGATCACTGCCTGATAAACACGTGATCAGTGCCCGAACAGCCACGTCATCAGTGCATGCGCAGTCACGTGATCAGTGCATGATAGCCACGTGATCAGTGCGTGCACAGTCCCATGATCAGCGCCTGTCAGTCACTGATCATTGCCTGATAAACACGTGATCAGTGCATGATGAGCCATGTGATCAGTGCCCGATCAGCCACGTCATCAGTGCATGCGCAGTCACGTCATCAGTGCATGATAGCCACGTGATCAGTGCATGCTCAGTCACGTGATCTGGACTTGATCAGCCACGTGATCAGTGCCTGCAGAGTCACGTGATCAGGGCCTGCTGAGCTGCGTGATTCCTGCCGGCTCATCTGCATGACAATTGCCAGCTGAGCTGCGTGATTCCTGTCGGCTCATCTGCTTGACAATTGCCAGCTGAGCTGCGTGATTCCTGCCTGGTCACGTGCTTGATTATTGCCAGTTGAGCAGCATGATTCGTCACTGCTGAGCTCCATGCTTATTGCCTGCTGATTGCGTGGTTCGTGTCTGCTCAGCTCTTTGAGTATTGCCTCCTGAGGTCCCTGTTCGGTCGCCACCTGCCGGGGACCAGCCCCAACTGATCCAGGGTATTCGAAGGAGAGATGGCCTAGGCGACTATTTATATGCTAATCAGAGATGTCAAGAATAATAGTATGAGGAGAGCTCAGTAGGAAAATTCGGTGGAGAAAAGAGACTGAGTAGCTTGGTTTACGCGGAAGACCAATCAAACTTCAAGACAAGAAGTTTGCACCACTTACGTAGGCCGCAGGCGCCCTCTCGAATAGCGAAAGGTGCCTCACCCTAGACACCTTCTCGAGTGGGTCTTAGCAGCCCAGGCATAATTAGTAAGCGTGGTGGGTTCCGCGCTCCAGATGGAGACTCAGCTGGAAGTTAAAGGGAAGAATGACAAGGAACTTTATGAATTGGAGCTGTAAGTTAACTCTTTGACAGAGAGAGCGAGATGGTGGTGGGGGACAGCCCCCAGTGAAATCAGAGGTGAGAGCACAAAGCAATACAGTAGGCAGACTCCGGTTTTTTTGGGGGGAGATGCTCGAGAATATCCGGGTGGACTCCTGAGGCTCGATCCCGCATTTGCGTATGCCGAGCCTCCTTCCTCATGACCTTTGTCCAGAGTGGAATGCCTCCCCGGCTCCCGGCACATGATCAGTGCATGCTCAGTCACGATATCAGTGCCTGCTCAGCCACGTGATCACTGACGGCACAGTCACGTGATCAGCGCCTCTCAGTCACGTGATCACCGTATGATAAACACGTGATCAGTGAACGACCAGCCACGTGATCACTGCATGCGCGGTCAGGTGGTCAGTTCCTGATCAGCCACCTGATCAGTGCGTGCACAGTCCCCTGATCAGCGCCTGTCAGTCACTGATCACTGCCTGATAAACACGTGATCAGTGCCCGAACAGCCACGTCATCAGTGCATGCGCAGTCACGTGATCAGTGCATGATAGCCACGTGATCAGTGCGTGCACAGTCCCATGATCAGCGCCTGTCAGTCACTGATCATTGCCTGATAAACACGTGATCAGTGCATGATGAGCCATGTGATCAGTGCCCGATCAGCCACGTCATCAGTGCATGCGCAGTCACGTCATCAGTGCATGATAGCCACGTGATCAGTGCATGCTCAGTCACGTGATCTGGACTTGATCAGCCACGTGATCAGTGCCTGCAGAGTCACGTGATCAGGGCCTGCTGAGCTGCGTGATTCCTGCCGGCTCATCTGCATGACAATTGCCAGCTGAGCTGCGTGATTCCTGTCGGCTCATCTGCTTGACAATTGCCAGCTGAGCTGCGTGATTCCTGCCTGGTCACGTGCTTGATTATTGCCAGTTGAGCAGCATGATTCGTCACTGCTGAGCTCCATGCTTATTGCCTGCTGATTGCGTGGTTCGTGTCTGCTCAGCTCTTTGAGTATTGCCTCCTGAGGTCCCTGTTCGGTCGCCACCTGCCGGGGACCAGCCCCAACTGATCCAGGGTATTCGAAGGAGAGATGGCCTAGGCGACTATTTATATGCTAATCAGAGATGTCAAGAATAATAGTATGAGGAGAGCTCAGTAGGAAAATTCGGTGGAGAAAAGAGACTGAGTAGCTTGGTTTACGCGGAAGACCAATCAAACTTCAAGACAAGAAGTTTGCACCACTTACGTAGGCCGCAGGCGCCCTCTCGAATAGCGAAAGGTGCCTCACCCTAGACACCTTCTCGAGTGGGTCTTAGCAGCCCAGGCATAATTAGTAAGCGTGGTGGGTTCCGCGCTCCAGATGGAGACTCAGCTGGAAGTTAAAGGGAAGAATGACAAGGAACTTTATGAATTGGAGCTGTAAGTTAACTCTTTGACAGAGAGAGCGAGATGGTGGTGGGGGACAGCCCCCAGTGAAATCAGAGGTGAGAGCACAAAGCAATACAGTAGGCAGACTCCGGTTTTTTGGGGGGAGATGCTCGAGAATATCCGGGTGGACTCCTGAGGCTCGATCCCGCATTTGCGTATGCCGAGCCTCCTTCCTCATGACCTTTGTCCAGAGTGGAATGCCTCCCCGGCTCCCGGCACATGATCAGTGCATGCTCAGTCACGATATCAGTGCCTGCTCAGCCACGTGATCACTGACGGCACAGTCACGTGATCAGCGCCTCTCAGTCACGTGATCACCGTATGATAAACACGTGATCAGTGAACGACCAGCCACGTGATCACTGCATGCGCGGTCAGGTGGTCAGTTCCTGATCAGCCACCTGATCAGTGCGTGCACAGTCCCCTGATCAGCGCCTGTCAGTCACTGATCACTGCCTGATAAACACGTGATCAGTGCCCGAACAGCCACGTCATCAGTGCATGCGCAGTCACGTGATCAGTGCATGATAGCCACGTGATCAGTGCGTGCACAGTCCCATGATCAGCGCCTGTCAGTCACTGATCATTGCCTGATAAACACGTGATCAGTGCATGATGAGCCATGTGATCAGTGCCCGATCAGCCACGTCATCAGTGCATGCGCAGTCACGTCATCAGTGCATGATAGCCACGTGATCAGTGCATGCTCAGTCACGTGATCTGGACTTGATCAGCCACGTGATCAGTGCCTGCAGAGTCACGTGATCAGGGCCTGCTGAGCTGCGTGATTCCTGCCGGCTCATCTGCATGACAATTGCCAGCTGAGCTGCGTGATTCCTGTCGGCTCATCTGCTTGACAATTGCCAGCTGAGCTGCGTGATTCCTGCCTGGTCACGTGCTTGATTATTGCCAGTTGAGCAGCATGATTCGTCACTGCTGAGCTCCATGCTTATTGCCTGCTGATTGCGTGGTTCGTGTCTGCTCAGCTCTTTGAGTATTGCCTCCTGAGGTCCCTGTTCGGTCGCCACCTGCCGGGGACCAGCCCCAACTGATCCAGGGTATTCGAAGGAGAGATGGCCTAGGCGACTATTTATATGCTAATCAGAGATGTCAAGAATAATAGTATGAGGAGAGCTCAGTAGGAAAATTCGGTGGAGAAAAGAGACTGAGTAGCTTGGTTTACGCGGAAGACCAATCAAACTTCAAGACAAGAAGTTTGCACCACTTACGTAGGCCGCAGGCGCCCTCTCGAATAGCGAAAGGTGCCTCACCCTAGACACCTTCTCGAGTGGGTCTTAGCAGCCCAGGCATAATTAGTAAGCGTGGTGGGTTCCGCGCTCCAGATGGAGACTCAGCTGGAAGTTAAAGGGAAGAATGACAAGGAACTTTATGAATTGGAGCTGTAAGTTAACTCTTTGACAGAGAGAGCGAGATGGTGGTGGGGGACAGCCCCCAGTGAAATCAGAGGTGAGAGCACAAAGCAATACAGTAGGCAGACTCCGGTTTTTTTGGGGGGAGATGCTCGAGAATATCCGGGTGGACTCCTGAGGCTCGATCCCGCATTTGCGTATGCCGAGCCTCCTTCCTCATGACCTTTGTCCAGAGTGGAATGCCTCCCCGGCTCCCGGCACATGATCAGTGCATGCTCAGTCACGATATCAGTGCCTGCTCAGCCACGTGATCACTGACGGCACAGTCACGTGATCAGCGCCTCTCAGTCACGTGATCACCGTATGATAAACACGTGATCAGTGAACGACCAGCCACGTGATCACTGCATGCGCGGTCAGGTGGTCAGTTCCTGATCAGCCACCTGATCAGTGCGTGCACAGTCCCCTGATCAGCGCCTGTCAGTCACTGATCACTGCCTGATAAACACGTGATCAGTGCCCGAACAGCCACGTCATCAGTGCATGCGCAGTCACGTGATCAGTGCATGATAGCCACGTGATCAGTGCGTGCACAGTCCCATGATCAGCGCCTGTCAGTCACTGATCATTGCCTGATAAACACGTGATCAGTGCATGATGAGCCATGTGATCAGTGCCCGATCAGCCACGTCATCAGTGCATGCGCAGTCACGTCATCAGTGCATGATAGCCACGTGATCAGTGCATGCTCAGTCACGTGATCTGGACTTGATCAGCCACGTGATCAGTGCCTGCAGAGTCACGTGATCAGGGCCTGCTGAGCTGCGTGATTCCTGCCGGCTCATCTGCATGACAATTGCCAGCTGAGCTGCGTGATTCCTGTCGGCTCATCTGCTTGACAATTGCCAGCTGAGCTGCGTGATTCCTGCCTGGTCACGTGCTTGATTATTGCCAGTTGAGCAGCATGATTCGTCACTGCTGAGCTCCATGCTTATTGCCTGCTGATTGCGTGGTTCGTGTCTGCTCAGCTCTTTGAGTATTGCCTCCTGAGGTCCCTGTTCGGTCGCCACCTGCCGGGGACCAGCCCCAACTGATCCAGGGTATTCGAAGGAGAGATGGCCTAGGCGACTATTTATATGCTAATCAGAGATGTCAAGAATAATAGTATGAGGAGAGCTCAGTAGGAAAATTCGGTGGAGAAAAGAGACTGAGTAGCTTGGTTTACGCGGAAGACCAATCAAACTTCAAGACAAGAAGTTTGCACCACTTACGTAGGCCGCAGGCGCCCTCTCGAATAGCGAAAGGTGCCTCACCCTAGACACCTTCTCGAGTGGGTCTTAGCAGCCCAGGCATAATTAGTAAGCGTGGTGGGTTCCGCGCTCCAGATGGAGACTCAGCTGGAAGTTAAAGGGAAGAATGACAAGGAACTTTATGAATTGGAGCTGTAAGTTAACTCTTTGACAGAGAGAGCGAGATGGTGGTGGGGGACAGCCCCCAGTGAAATCAGAGGTGAGAGCACAAAGCAATACAGTAGGCAGACTCCGGTTTTTTTGGGGGGAGATGCTCGAGAATATCCGGGTGGACTCCTGAGGCTCGATCCCGCATTTGCGTATGCCGAGCCTCCTTCCTCATGACCTTTGTCCAGAGTGGAATGCCTCCCCGGCTCCCGGCACATGATCAGTGCATGCTCAGTCACGATATCAGTGCCTGCTCAGCCACGTGATCACTGACGGCACAGTCACGTGATCAGCGCCTCTCAGTCACGTGATCACCGTATGATAAACACGTGATCAGTGAACGACCAGCCACGTGATCACTGCATGCGCGGTCAGGTGGTCAGTTCCTGATCAGCCACCTGATCAGTGCGTGCACAGTCCCCTGATCAGCGCCTGTCAGTCACTGATCACTGCCTGATAAACACGTGATCAGTGCCCGAACAGCCACGTCATCAGTGCATGCGCAGTCACGTGATCAGTGCATGATAGCCA
The DNA here is from genome assembly GCF_032452875.1 of Bos javanicus. Classification (NCBI taxonomy): domain Eukaryota; kingdom Metazoa; phylum Chordata; class Mammalia; order Artiodactyla; family Bovidae; genus Bos; species Bos javanicus. The sequence continues at coordinate 143,077 of NW_026894155.1, read as the reverse complement.
CGTGATCAGTGCGTGCACAGTCCCATGATCAGCGCCTGTCAGTCACTGATCATTGCCTGATAAACACGTGATCAGTGCATGATGAGCCATGTGATCAGTGCCCGATCAGCCACGTCATCAGTGCATGCGCAGTCACGTCATCAGTGCATGATAGCCACGTGATCAGTGCATGCTCAGTCACGTGATCTGGACTTGATCAGCCACGTGATCAGTGCCTGCAGAGTCACGTGATCAGGGCCTGCTGAGCTGCGTGATTCCTGCCGGCTCATCTGCATGACAATTGCCAGCTGAGCTGCGTGATTCCTGTCGGCTCATCTGCTTGACAATTGCCAGCTGAGCTGCGTGATTCCTGCCTGGTCACGTGCTTGATTATTGCCAGTTGAGCAGCATGATTCGTCACTGCTGAGCTCCATGCTTATTGCCTGCTGATTGCGTGGTTCGTGTCTGCTCAGCTCTTTGAGTATTGCCTCCTGAGGTCCCTGTTCGGTCGCCACCTGCCGGGGACCAGCCCCAACTGATCCAGGGTATTCGAAGGAGAGATGGCCTAGGCGACTATTTATATGCTAATCAGAGATGTCAAGAATAATAGTATGAGGAGAGCTCAGTAGGAAAATTCGGTGGAGAAAAGAGACTGAGTAGCTTGGTTTACGCGGAAGACCAATCAAACTTCAAGACAAGAAGTTTGCACCACTTACGTAGGCCGCAGGCGCCCTCTCGAATAGCGAAAGGTGCCTCACCCTAGACACCTTCTCGAGTGGGTCTTAGCAGCCCAGGCATAATTAGTAAGCGTGGTGGGTTCCGCGCTCCAGATGGAGACTCAGCTGGAAGTTAAAGGGAAGAATGACAAGGAACTTTATGAATTGGAGCTGTAAGTTAACTCTTTGACAGAGAGAGCGAGATGGTGGTGGGGGACAGCCCCCAGTGAAATCAGAGGTGAGAGCACAAAGCAATACAGTAGGCAGACTCCGGTTTTTTTGGGGGGAGATGCTCGAGAATATCCGGGTGGACTCCTGAGGCTCGATCCCGCATTTGCGTATGCCGAGCCTCCTTCCTCATGACCTTTGTCCAGAGTGGAATGCCTCCCCGGCTCCCGGCACATGATCAGTGCATGCTCAGTCACGATATCAGTGCCTGCTCAGCCACGTGATCACTGACGGCACAGTCACGTGATCAGCGCCTCTCAGTCACGTGATCACCGTATGATAAACACGTGATCAGTGAACGACCAGCCACGTGATCACTGCATGCGCGGTCAGGTGGTCAGTTCCTGATCAGCCACCTGATCAGTGCGTGCACAGTCCCCTGATCAGCGCCTGTCAGTCACTGATCACTGCCTGATAAACACGTGATCAGTGCCCGAACAGCCACGTCATCAGTGCATGCGCAGTCACGTGATCAGTGCATGATAGCCACGTGATCAGTGCGTGCACAGTCCCATGATCAGCGCCTGTCAGTCACTGATCATTGCCTGATAAACACGTGATCAGTGCATGATGAGCCATGTGATCAGTGCCCGATCAGCCACGTCATCAGTGCATGCGCAGTCACGTCATCAGTGCATGATAGCCACGTGATCAGTGCATGCTCAGTCACGTGATCTGGACTTGATCAGCCACGTGATCAGTGCCTGCAGAGTCACGTGATCAGGGCCTGCTGAGCTGCGTGATTCCTGCCGGCTCATCTGCATGACAATTGCCAGCTGAGCTGCGTGATTCCTGTCGGCTCATCTGCTTGACAATTGCCAGCTGAGCTGCGTGATTCCTGCCTGGTCACGTGCTTGATTATTGCCAGTTGAGCAGCATGATTCGTCACTGCTGAGCTCCATGCTTATTGCCTGCTGATTGCGTGGTTCGTGTCTGCTCAGCTCTTTGAGTATTGCCTCCTGAGGTCCCTGTTCGGTCGCCACCTGCCGGGGACCAGCCCCAACTGATCCAGGGTATTCGAAGGAGAGATGGCCTAGGCGACTATTTATATGCTAATCAGAGATGTCAAGAATAATAGTATGAGGAGAGCTCAGTAGGAAAATTCGGTGGAGAAAAGAGACTGAGTAGCTTGGTTTACGCGGAAGACCAATCAAACTTCAAGACAAGAAGTTTGCACCACTTACGTAGGCCGCAGGCGCCCTCTCGAATAGCGAAAGGTGCCTCACCCTAGACACCTTCTCGAGTGGGTCTTAGCAGCCCAGGCATAATTAGTAAGCGTGGTGGGTTCCGCGCTCCAGATGGAGACTCAGCTGGAAGTTAAAGGGAAGAATGACAAGGAACTTTATGAATTGGAGCTGTAAGTTAACTCTTTGACAGAGAGAGCGAGATGGTGGTGGGGGACAGCCCCCAGTGAAATCAGAGGTGAGAGCACAAAGCAATACAGTAGGCAGACTCCGGTTTTTTTGGGGGAGATGCTCGAGAATATCCGGGTGGACTCCTGAGGCTCGATCCCGCATTTGCGTATGCCGAGCCTCCTTCCTCATGACCTTTGTCCAGAGTGGAATGCCTCCCCGGCTCCCGGCACATGATCAGTGCATGCTCAGTCACGATATCAGTGCCTGCTCAGCCACGTGATCACTGACGGCACAGTCACGTGATCAGCGCCTCTCAGTCACGTGATCACCGTATGATAAACACGTGATCAGTGAACGACCAGCCACGTGATCACTGCATGCGCGGTCAGGTGGTCAGTTCCTGATCAGCCACCTGATCAGTGCGTGCACAGTCCCCTGATCAGCGCCTGTCAGTCACTGATCACTGCCTGATAAACACGTGATCAGTGCCCGAACAGCCACGTCATCAGTGCATGCGCAGTCACGTGATCAGTGCATGATAGCCACGTGATCAGTGCGTGCACAGTCCCATGATCAGCGCCTGTCAGTCACTGATCATTGCCTGATAAACACGTGATCAGTGCATGATGAGCCATGTGATCAGTGCCCGATCAGCCACGTCATCAGTGCATGCGCAGTCACGTCATCAGTGCATGATAGCCACGTGATCAGTGCATGCTCAGTCACGTGATCTGGACTTGATCAGCCACGTGATCAGTGCCTGCAGAGTCACGTGATCAGGGCCTGCTGAGCTGCGTGATTCCTGCCGGCTCATCTGCATGACAATTGCCAGCTGAGCTGCGTGATTCCTGTCGGCTCATCTGCTTGACAATTGCCAGCTGAGCTGCGTGATTCCTGCCTGGTCACGTGCTTGATTATTGCCAGTTGAGCAGCATGATTCGTCACTGCTGAGCTCCATGCTTATTGCCTGCTGATTGCGTGGTTCGTGTCTGCTCAGCTCTTTGAGTATTGCCTCCTGAGGTCCCTGTTCGGTCGCCACCTGCCGGGGACCAGCCCCAACTGATCCAGGGTATTCGAAGGAGAGATGGCCTAGGCGACTATTTATATGCTAATCAGAGATGTCAAGAATAATAGTATGAGGAGAGCTCAGTAGGAAAATTCGGTGGAGAAAAGAGACTGAGTAGCTTGGTTTACGCGGAAGACCAATCAAACTTCAAGACAAGAAGTTTGCACCACTTACGTAGGCCGCAGGCGCCCTCTCGAATAGCGAAAGGTGCCTCACCCTAGACACCTTCTCGAGTGGGTCTTAGCAGCCCAGGCATAATTAGTAAGCGTGGTGGGTTCCGCGCTCCAGATGGAGACTCAGCTGGAAGTTAAAGGGAAGAATGACAAGGAACTTTATGAATTGGAGCTGTAAGTTAACTCTTTGACAGAGAGAGCGAGATGGTGGTGGGGGACAGCCCCCAGTGAAATCAGAGGTGAGAGCACAAAGCAATACAGTAGGCAGACTCCGGTTTTTGGGGGGAGATGCTCGAGAATATCCGGGTGGACTCCTGAGGCTCGATCCCGCATTTGCGTATGCCGAGCCTCCTTCCTCATGACCTTTGTCCAGAGTGGAATGCCTCCCGGCTCCCGGCACATGATCAGTGCTCAGTCACGATATCAGTGCCTGCTCAGCCACGTGATCACTGACGGCACAGTCACGTGATCAGCGCCCTCAGTCACGTGCATGATAAACACGTGATCAGTCCCGTGATCATTCACAGTGATCAGCCACCTGATCAGCACAGTCCCCTGATCACAGTCACTGATCACTGCCTGATTGATCAGTCAGACGTGGAATGCCTCACGTGATCAGGCTCATCAGCACATGATCACGTGCATGCTCAGTGCCAGCCACGTGATCACTGACGGCACAGTCACGTGATCAGCGCCTCTCAGTCACGTGATCACCGTATGATAAACACGTGATCAGTGAACGACCAGCCACGTGATCACTGCATGCGCGGTCAGGTGGTCAGTTCCTGATCAGCCACCTGATCAGTGCGTGCACAGTCCCCTGATCAGCGCCTGTCAGTCACTGATCACTGCCTGATAAACACGTGATCAGTGCCCGAACAGCCACGTCATCAGTGCATGCGCAGTCACGTGATCAGTGCATGATAGCCACGTGATCAGTGCGTGCACAGTCCCATGATCAGCGCCTGTCAGTCACTGATCATTGCCTGATAAACACGTGATCAGTGCATGATGAGCCATGTGATCAGTGCCCGATCAGCCACGTCATCAGTGCATGCGCAGTCACGTCATCAGTGCATGATAGCCACGTGATCAGTGCATGCTCAGTCACGTGATCTGGACTTGATCAGCCACGTGATCAGTGCCTGCAGAGTCACGTGATCAGGGCCTGCTGAGCTGCGTGATTCCTGCCGGCTCATCTGCATGACAATTGCCAGCTGAGCTGCGTGATTCCTGTCGGCTCATCTGCTTGACAATTGCCAGCTGAGCTGCGTGATTCCTGCCTGGTCACGTGCTTGATTATTGCCAGTTGAGCAGCATGATTCGTCACTGCTGAGCTCCATGCTTATTGCCTGCTGATTGCGTGGTTCGTGTCTGCTCAGCTCTTTGAGTATTGCCTCCTGAGGTCCCTGTTCGGTCGCCACCTGCCGGGGACCAGCCCCAACTGATCCAGGGTATTCGAAGGAGAGATGGCCTAGGCGACTATTTATATGCTAATCAGAGATGTCAAGAATAATAGTATGAGGAGAGCTCAGTAGGAAAATTCGGTGGAGAAAAGAGACTGAGTAGCTTGGTTTACGCGGAAGACCAATCAAACTTCAAGACAAGAAGTTTGCACCACTTACGTAGGCCGCAGGCGCCCTCTCGAATAGCGAAAGGTGCCTCACCCTAGACACCTTCTCGAGTGGGTCTTAGCAGCCCAGGCATAATTAGTAAGCGTGGTGGGTTCCGCGCTCCAGATGGAGACTCAGCTGGAAGTTAAAGGGAAGAATGACAAGGAACTTTATGAATTGGAGCTGTAAGTTAACTCTTTGACAGAGAGAGCGAGATGGTGGTGGGGGACAGCCCCCAGTGAAATCAGAGGTGAGAGCACAAAGCAATACAGTAGGCAGACTCCGGTTTTTTTGGGGGGAGATGCTCGAGAATATCCGGGTGGACTCCTGAGGCTCGATCCCGCATTTGCGTATGCCGAGCCTCCTTCCTCATGACCTTTGTCCAGAGTGGAATGCCTCCCCGGCTCCCGGCACATGATCAGTGCATGCTCAGTCACGATATCAGTGCCTGCTCAGCCACGTGATCACTGACGGCACAGTCACGTGATCAGCGCCTCTCAGTCACGTGATCACCGTATGATAAACACGTGATCAGTGAACGACCAGCCACGTGATCACTGCATGCGCGGTCAGGTGGTCAGTTCCTGATCAGCCACCTGATCAGTGCGTGCACAGTCCCCTGATCAGCGCCTGTCAGTCACTGATCACTGCCTGATAAACACGTGATCAGTGCCCGAACAGCCACGTCATCAGTGCATGCGCAGTCACGTGATCAGTGCATGATAGCCACGTGATCAGTGCGTGCACAGTCCCATGATCAGCGCCTGTCAGTCACTGATCATTGCCTGATAAACACGTGATCAGTGCATGATGAGCCATGTGATCAGTGCCCGATCAGCCACGTCATCAGTGCATGCGCAGTCACGTCATCAGTGCATGATAGCCACGTGATCAGTGCATGCTCAGTCACGTGATCTGGACTTGATCAGCCACGTGATCAGTGCCTGCAGAGTCACGTGATCAGGGCCTGCTGAGCTGCGTGATTCCTGCCGGCTCATCTGCATGACAATTGCCAGCTGAGCTGCGTGATTCCTGTCGGCTCATCTGCTTGACAATTGCCAGCTGAGCTGCGTGATTCCTGCCTGGTCACGTGCTTGATTATTGCCAGTTGAGCAGCATGATTCGTCACTGCTGAGCTCCATGCTTATTGCCTGCTGATTGCGTGGTTCGTGTCTGCTCAGCTCTTTGAGTATTGCCTCCTGAGGTCCCTGTTCGGTCGCCACCTGCCGGGGACCAGCCCCAACTGATCCAGGGTATTCGAAGGAGAGATGGCCTAGGCGACTATTTATATGCTAATCAGAGATGTCAAGAATAATAGTATGAGGAGAGCTCAGTAGGAAAATTCGGTGGAGAAAAGAGACTGAGTAGCTTGGTTTACGCGGAAGACCAATCAAACTTCAAGACAAGAAGTTTGCACCACTTACGTAGGCCGCAGGCGCCCTCTCGAATAGCGAAAGGTGCCTCACCCTAGACACCTTCTCGAGTGGGTCTTAGCAGCCCAGGCATAATTAGTAAGCGTGGTGGGTTCCGCGCTCCAGATGGAGACTCAGCTGGAAGTTAAAGGGAAGAATGACAAGGAACTTTATGAATTGGAGCTGTAAGTTAACTCTTTGACAGAGAGAGCGAGATGGTGGTGGGGGACAGCCCCCAGTGAAATCAGAGGTGAGAGCACAAAGCAATACAGTAGGCAGACTCCGGTTTTTTTGGGGGGAGATGCTCGAGAATATCCGGGTGGACTCCTGAGGCTCGATCCCGCATTTGCGTATGCCGAGCCTCCTTCCTCATGACCTTTGTCCAGAGTGGAATGCCTCCCCGGCTCCCGGCACATGATCAGTGCATGCTCAGTCACGATATCAGTGCCTGCTCAGCCACGTGATCACTGACGGCACAGTCACGTGATCAGCGCCTCTCAGTCACGTGATCACCGTATGATAAACACGTGATCAGTGAACGACCAGCCACGTGATCACTGCATGCGCGGTCAGGTGGTCAGTTCCTGATCAGCCACCTGATCAGTGCGTGCACAGTCCCCTGATCAGCGCCTGTCAGTCACTGATCACTGCCTGATAAACACGTGATCAGTGCCCGAACAGCCACGTCATCAGTGCATGCGCAGTCACGTGATCAGTGCATGATAGCCACGTGATCAGTGCGTGCACAGTCCCATGATCAGCGCCTGTCAGTCACTGATCATTGCCTGATAAACACGTGATCAGTGCATGATGAGCCATGTGATCAGTGCCCGATCAGCCACGTCATCAGTGCATGCGCAGTCACGTCATCAGTGCATGATAGCCACGTGATCAGTGCATGCTCAGTCACGTGATCTGGACTTGATCAGCCACGTGATCAGTGCCTGCAGAGTCACGTGATCAGGGCCTGCTGAGCTGCGTGATTCCTGCCGGCTCATCTGCATGACAATTGCCAGCTGAGCTGCGTGATTCCTGTCGGCTCATCTGCTTGACAATTGCCAGCTGAGCTGCGTGATTCCTGCCTGGTCACGTGCTTGATTATTGCCAGTTGAGCAGCATGATTCGTCACTGCTGAGCTCCATGCTTATTGCCTGCTGATTGCGTGGTTCGTGTCTGCTCAGCTCTTTGAGTATTGCCTCCTGAGGTCCCTGTTCGGTCGCCACCTGCCGGGGACCAGCCCCAACTGATCCAGGGTATTCGAAGGAGAGATGGCCTAGGCGACTATTTATATGCTAATCAGAGATGTCAAGAATAATAGTATGAGGAGAGCTCAGTAGGAAAATTCGGTGGAGAAAAGAGACTGAGTAGCTTGGTTTACGCGGAAGACCAATCAAACTTCAAGACAAGAAGTTTGCACCACTTACGTAGGCCGCAGGCGCCCTCTCGAATAGCGAAAGGTGCCTCACCCTAGACACCTTCTCGAGTGGGTCTTAGCAGCCCAGGCATAATTAGTAAGCGTGGTGGGTTCCGCGCTCCAGATGGAGACTCAGCTGGAAGTTAAAGGGAAGAATGACAAGGAACTTTATGAATTGGAGCTGTAAGTTAACTCTTTGACAGAGAGAGCGAGATGGTGGTGGGGGACAGCCCCCAGTGAAATCAGAGGTGAGAGCACAAAGCAATACAGTAGGCAGACTCCGGTTTTTTTGGGGGGAGATGCTCGAGAATATCCGGGTGGACTCCTGAGGCTCGATCCCGCATTTGCGTATGCCGAGCCTCCTTCCTCATGACCTTTGTCCAGAGTGGAATGCCTCCCCGGCTCCCGGCACATGATCAGTGCATGCTCAGTCACGATATCAGTGCCTGCTCAGCCACGTGATCACTGACGGCACAGTCACGTGATCAGCGCCTCTCAGTCACGTGATCACCGTATGATAAACACGTGATCAGTGAACGACCAGCCACGTGATCACTGCATGCGCGGTCAGGTGGTCAGTTCCTGATCAGCCACCTGATCAGTGCGTGCACAGTCCCCTGATCAGCGCCTGTCAGTCACTGATCACTGCCTGATAAACACGTGATCAGTGCCCGAACAGCCACGTCATCAGTGCATGCGCAGTCACGTGATCAGTGCATGATAGCCACGTGATCAGTGCGTGCACAGTCCCATGATCAGCGCCTGTCAGTCACTGATCATTGCCTGATAAACACGTGATCAGTGCATGATGAGCCATGTGATCAGTGCCCGATCAGCCACGTCATCAGTGCATGCGCAGTCACGTCATCAGTGCATGATAGCCACGTGATCAGTGCATGCTCAGTCACGTGATCTGGACTTGATCAGCCACGTGATCAGTGCCTGCAGAGTCACGTGATCAGGGCCTGCTGAGCTGCGTGATTCCTGCCGGCTCATCTGCATGACAATTGCCAGCTGAGCTGCGTGATTCCTGTCGGCTCATCTGCTTGACAATTGCCAGCTGAGCTGCGTGATTCCTGCCTGGTCACGTGCTTGATTATTGCCAGTTGAGCAGCATGATTCGTCACTGCTGAGCTCCATGCTTATTGCCTGCTGATTGCGTGGTTCGTGTCTGCTCAGCTCTTTGAGTATTGCCTCCTGAGGTCCCTGTTCGGTCGCCACCTGCCGGGGACCAGCCCCAACTGATCCAGGGTATTCGAAGGAGAGATGGCCTAGGCGACTATTTATATGCTAATCAGAGATGTCAAGAATAATAGTATGAGGAGAGCTCAGTAGGAAAATTCGGTGGAGAAAAGAGACTGAGTAGCTTGGTTTACGCGGAAGACCAATCAAACTTCAAGACAAGAAGTTTGCACCACTTACGTAGGCCGCAGGCGCCCTCTCGAATAGCGAAAGGTGCCTCACCCTAGACACCTTCTCGAGTGGGTCTTAGCAGCCCAGGCATAATTAGTAAGCGTGGTGGGTTCCGCGCTCCAGATGGAGACTCAGCTGGAAGTTAAAGGGAAGAATGACAAGGAACTTTATGAATTGGAGCTGTAAGTTAACTCTTTGACAGAGAGAGCGAGATGGTGGTGGGGGACAGCCCCCAGTGAAATCAGAGGTGAGAGCACAAAGCAATACAGTAGGCAGACTCCGGTTTTTTTGGGGGGAGATGCTCGAGAATATCCGGGTGGACTCCTGAGGCTCGATCCCGCATTTGCGTATGCCGAGCCTCCTTCCTCATGACCTTTGTCCAGAGTGGAATGCCTCCCCGGCTCCCGGCACATGATCAGTGCATGCTCAGTCACGATATCAGTGCCTGCTCAGCCACGTGATCACTGACGGCACAGTCACGTGATCAGCGCCTCTCAGTCACGTGATCACCGTATGATAAACACGTGATCAGTGAACGACCAGCCACGTGATCACTGCATGCGCGGTCAGGTGGTCAGTTCCTGATCAGCCACCTGATCAGTGCGTGCACAGTCCCCTGATCAGCGCCTGTCAGTCACTGATCACTGCCTGATAAACACGTGATCAGTGCCCGAACAGCCACGTCATCAGTGCATGCGCAGTCACGTGATCAGTGCATGATAGCCACGTGATCAGTGCGTGCACAGTCCCATGATCAGCGCCTGTCAGTCACTGATCATTGCCTGATAAACACGTGATCAGTGCATGATGAGCCATGTGATCAGTGCCCGATCAGCCACGTCATCAGTGCATGCGCAGTCACGTCATCAGTGCATGATAGCCACGTGATCAGTGCATGCTCAGTCACGTGATCTGGACTTGATCAGCCACGTGATCAGTGCCTGCAGAGTCACGTGATCAGGGCCTGCTGAGCTGCGTGATTCCTGCCGGCTCATCTGCATGACAATTGCCAGCTGAGCTGCGTGATTCCTGTCGGCTCATCTGCTTGACAATTGCCAGCTGAGCTGCGTGATTCCTGCCTGGTCACGTGCTTGATTATTGCCAGTTGAGCAGCATGATTCGTCACTGCTGAGCTCCATGCTTATTGCCTGCTGATTGCGTGGTTCGTGTCTGCTCAGCTCTTTGAGTATTGCCTCCTGAGGTCCCTGTTCGGTCGCCACCTGCCGGGGACCAGCCCCAACTGATCCAGGGTATTCGAAGGAGAGATGGCCTAGGCGACTATTTATATGCTAATCAGAGATGTCAAGAATAATAGTATGAGGAGAGCTCAGTAGGAAAATTCGGTGGAGAAAAGAGACTGAGTAGCTTGGTTTACGCGGAAGACCAATCAAACTTCAAGACAAGAAGTTTGCACCACTTACGTAGGCCGCAGGCGCCCTCTCGAATAGCGAAAGGTGCCTCACCCTAGACACCTTCTCGAGTGGGTCTTAGCAGCCCAGGCATAATTAGTAAGCGTGGTGGGTTCCGCGCTCCAGATGGAGACTCAGCTGGAAGTTAAAGGGAAGAATGACAAGGAACTTTATGAATTGGAGCTGTAAGTTAACTCTTTGACAGAGAGAGCGAGATGGTGGTGGGGGACAGCCCCCAGTGAAATCAGAGGTGAGAGCACAAAGCAATACAGTAGGCAGACTCCGGTTTTTTTTGGGGGAGATGCTCGAGAATATCCGGGTGGACTCCTGAGGCTCGATCCCGCATTTGCGTATGCCGAGCCTCCTTCCTCATGACCTTTGTCCAGAGTGGAATGCCTCCCCGGCTCCCGGCACATGATCAGTGCATGCTCAGTCACGATATCAGTGCCTGCTCAGCCACGTGATCACTGACGGCACAGTCACGTGATCAGCGCCTCTCAGTCACGTGATCACCGTATGATAAACACGTGATCAGTGAACGACCAGCCACGTGATCACTGCATGCGCGGTCAGGTGGTCAGTTCCTGATCAGCCACCTGATCAGTGCGTGCACAGTCCCCTGATCAGCGCCTGTCAGTCACTGATCACTGCCTGATAAACACGTGATCAGTGCCCGAACAGCCACGTCATCAGTGCATGCGCAGTCACGTGATCAGTGCATGATAGCCACGTGATCAGTGCGTGCACAGTCCCATGATCAGCGCCTGTCAGTCACTGATCATTGCCTGATAAACACGTGATCAGTGCATGATGAGCCATGTGATCAGTGCCCGATCAGCCACGTCATCAGTGCATGCGCAGTCACGTCATCAGTGCATGATAGCCACGTGATCAGTGCATGCTCAGTCACGTGATCTGGACTTGATCAGCCACGTGATCAGTGCCTGCAGAGTCACGTGATCAGGGCCTGCTGAGCTGCGTGATTCCTGCCGGCTCATCTGCATGACAATTGCCAGCTGAGCTGCGTGATTCCTGTCGGCTCATCTGCTTGACAATTGCCAGCTGAGCTGCGTGATTCCTGCCTGGTCACGTGCTTGATTATTGCCAGTTGAGCAGCATGATTCGTCACTGCTGAGCTCCATGCTTATTGCCTGCTGATTGCGTGGTTCGTGTCTGCTCAGCTCTTTGAGTATTGCCTCCTGAGGTCCCTGTTCGGTCGCCACCTGCCGGGGACCAGCCCCAACTGATCCAGGGTATTCGAAGGAGAGATGGCCTAGGCGACTATTTATATGCTAATCAGAGATGTCAAGAATAATAGTATGAGGAGAGCTCAGTAGGAAAATTCGGTGGAGAAAAGAGACTGAGTAGCTTGGTTTACGCGGAAGACCAATCAAACTTCAAGACAAGAAGTTTGCACCACTTACGTAGGCCGCAGGCGCCCTCTCGAATAGCGAAAGGTGCCTCACCCTAGACACCTTCTCGAGTGGGTCTTAGCAGCCCAGGCATAATTAGTAAGCGTGGTGGGTTCCGCGCTCCAGATGGAGACTCAGCTGGAAGTTAAAGGGAAGAATGACAAGGAACTTTATGAATTGGAGCTGTAAGTTAACTCTTTGACAGAGAGAGCGAGATGGTGGTGGGGGACAGCCCCCAGTGAAATCAGAGGTGAGAGCACAAAGCAATACAGTAGGCAGACTCCGGTTTTTTTGGGGGGAGATGCTCGAGAATATCCGGGTGGACTCCTGAGGCTCGATCCCGCATTTGCGTATGCCGAGCCTCCTTCCTCATGACCTTTGTCCAGAGTGGAATGCCTCCCCGGCTCCCGGCACATGATCAGTGCATGCTCAGTCACGATATCAGTGCCTGCTCAGCCACGTGATCACTGACGGCACAGTCACGTGATCAGCGCCTCTCAGTCACGTGATCACCGTATGATAAACACGTGATCAGTGAACGACCAGCCACGTGATCACTGCATGCGCGGTCAGGTGGTCAGTTCCTGATCAGCCACCTGATCAGTGCGTGCACAGTCCCCTGATCAGCGCCTGTCAGTCACTGATCACTGCCTGATAAACACGTGATCAGTGCCCGAACAGCCACGTCATCAGTGCATGCGCAGTCACGTGATCAGTGCATGATAGCCACGTGATCAGTGCGTGCACAGTCCCATGATCAGCGCCTGTCAGTCACTGATCATTGCCTGATAAACACGTGATCAGTGCATGATGAGCCATGTGATCAGTGCCCGATCAGCCACGTCATCAGTGCATGCGCAGTCACGTCATCAGTGCATGATAGCCACGTGATCAGTGCATGCTCAGTCACGTGATCTGGACTTGATCAGCCACGTGATCAGTGCCTGCAGAGTCACGTGATCAGGGCCTGCTGAGATTCCTGCTGCATGACAATTGAGCTGCGTGATTCCTGTCGGCTCATCTGCTTGACAATTGCCAGCTGAGCTGCGTGATTCCTGCCTGGTCACGTGCTTGATTATTGCCAGTTGAGCAGCATGATTCGTCACTGCTGAGCTCCATGCTTATTGCCTGCTGATTGCGTGGTTCGTGTCTGCTCAGCTCTTTGAGTATTGCCTCCTGAGGTCCCTGTTCGGTCGCCACCTGCCGGGGACCAGCCCCAACTGATCCAGGGTATTCGAAGGAGAGATGGCCTAGGCGACTATTTATATGCTAATCAGAGATGTCAAGAATAATAGTATGAGGAGAGCTCAGTAGGAAAATTCGGTGGAGAAAAGAGACTGAGTAGCTTGGTTTACGCGGAAGACCAATCAAACTTCAAGACAAGAAGTTTGCACCACTTACGTAGGCCGCAGGCGCCCTCTCGAATAGCGAAAGGTGCCTCACCCTAGACACCTTCTCGAGTGGGTCTTAGCAGCCCAGGCATAATTAGTAAGCGTGGTGGGTTCCGCGCTCCAGATGGAGACTCAGCTGGAAGTTAAAGGGAAGAATGACAAGGAACTTTATGAATTGGAGCTGTAAGTTAACTCTTTGACAGAGAGAGCGAGATGGTGGTGGGGGACAGCCCCCAGTGAAATCAGAGGTGAGAGCACAAAGCAATACAGTAGGCAGACTCCGGTTTTTTTGGGGGGAGATGCTCGAGAATATCCGGGTGGACTCCTGAGGCTCGATCCCGCATTTGCGTATGCCGAGCCTCCTTCCTCATGACCTTTGTCCAGAGTGGAATGCCTCCCCGGCTCCCGGCACATGATCAGTGCATGCTCAGTCACGATATCAGTGCCTGCTCAGCCACGTGATCACTGACGGCACAGTCACGTGATCAGCGCCTCTCAGTCACGTGATCACCGTATGATAAACACGTGATCAGTGAACGACCAGCCACGTGATCACTGCATGCGCGGTCAGGTGGTCAGTTCCTGATCAGCCACCTGATCAGTGCGTGCACAGTCCCCTGATCAGCGCCTGTCAGTCACTGATCACTGCCTGATAAACACGTGATCAGTGCCCGAACAGCCACGTCATCAGTGCATGCGCAGTCACGTGATCAGTGCATGATAGCCACGTGATCAGTGCGTGCACAGTCCCATGATCAGCGCCTGTCAGTCACTGATCATTGCCTGATAAACACGTGATCAGTGCATGATGAGCCATGTGATCAGTGCCCGATCAGCCACGTCATCAGTGCATGCGCAGTCACGTCATCAGTGCATGATAGCCACGTGATCAGTGCATGCTCAGTCACGTGATCTGGACTTGATCAGCCACGTGATCAGTGCCTGCAGAGTCACGTGATCAGGGCCTGCTGAGCTGCTGCATGATTGAGCTGCGTGATTCCTGTCGGCTCATCTGCTTGACAATTGCCAGCTGAGCTGCGTGATTCCTGCCTGGTCACGTGCTTGATTATTGCCAGTTGAGCAGCATGATTCGTCACTGCTGAGCTCCATGCTTATTGCCTGCTGATTGCGTGGTTCGTGTCTGCTCAGCTCTTTGAGTATTGCCTCCTGAGGTCCCTGTTCGGTCGCCACCTGCCGGGGACCAGCCCCAACTGATCCAGGGTATTCGAAGGAGAGATGGCCTAGGCGACTATTTATATGCTAATCAGAGATGTCAAGAATAATAGTATGAGGAGAGCTCAGTAGGAAAATTCGGTGGAGAAAAGAGACTGAGTAGCTTGGTTTACGCGGAAGACCAATCAAACTTCAAGACAAGAAGTTTGCACCACTTACGTAGGCCGCAGGCGCCCTCTCGAATAGCGAAAGGTGCCTCACCCTAGACACCTTCTCGAGTGGGTCTTAGCAGCCCAGGCATAATTAGTAAGCGTGGTGGGTTCCGCGCTCCAGATGGAGACTCAGCTGGAAGTTAAAGGGAAGAATGACAAGGAACTTTATGAATTGGAGCTGTAAGTTAACTCTTTGACAGAGAGAGCGAGATGGTGGTGGGGGACAGCCCCCAGTGAAATCAGAGGTGAGAGCACAAAGCAATACAGTAGGCAGACTCCGGTTTTTTTGGGGGGAGATGCTCGAGAATATCCGGGTGGACTCCTGAGGCTCGATCCCGCATTTGCGTATGCCGAGCCTCCTTCCTCATGACCTTTGTCCAGAGTGGAATGCCTCCCCGGCTCCCGGCACATGATCAGTGCATGCTCAGTCACGATATCAGTGCCTGCTCAGCCACGTGATCACTGACGGCACAGTCACGTGATCAGCGCCTCTCAGTCACGTGATCACCGTATGATAAACACGTGATCAGTGAACGACCAGCCACGTGATCACTGCATGCGCGGTCAGGTGGTCAGTTCCTGATCAGCCACCTGATCAGTGCGTGCACAGTCCCCTGATCAGCGCCTGTCAGTCACTGATCACTGCCTGATAAACACGTGATCAGTGCCCGAACAGCCACGTCATCAGTGCATGCGCAGTCACGTGATCAGTGCATGATAGCCACGTGATCAGTGCGTGCACAGTCCCATGATCAGCGCCTGTCAGTCACTGATCATTGCCTGATAAACACGTGATCAGTGCATGATGAGCCATGTGATCAGTGCCCGATCAGCCACGTCATCAGTGCATGCGCAGTCACGTCATCAGTGCATGATAGCCACGTGATCAGTGCATGCTCAGTCACGTGATCTGGACTTGATCAGCCACGTGATCAGTGCCTGCAGAGTCACGTGATCAGGGCCTGCTGAGCTGCGTGATTCCTGCCGGCTCATCTGCATGACAATTGCCAGCTGAGCTGCGTGATTCCTGTCGGCTCATCTGCTTGACAATTGCCAGCTGAGCTGCGTGATTCCTGCCTGGTCACGTGCTTGATTATTGCCAGTTGAGCAGCATGATTCGTCACTGCTGAGCTCCATGCTTATTGCCTGCTGATTGCGTGGTTCGTGTCTGCTCAGCTCTTTGAGTATTGCCTCCTGAGGTCCCTGTTCGGTCGCCACCTGCCGGGGACCAGCCCCAACTGATCCAGGGTATTCGAAGGAGAGATGGCCTAGGCGACTATTTATATGCTAATCAGAGATGTCAAGAATAATAGTATGAGGAGAGCTCAGTAGGAAAATTCGGTGGAGAAAAGAGACTGAGTAGCTTGGTTTACGCGGAAGACCAATCAAACTTCAAGACAAGAAGTTTGCACCACTTACGTAGGCCGCAGGCGCCCTCTCGAATAGCGAAAGGTGCCTCACCCTAGACACCTTCTCGAGTGGGTCTTAGCAGCCCAGGCATAATTAGTAAGCGTGGTGGGTTCCGCGCTCCAGATGGAGACTCAGCTGGAAGTTAAAGGGAAGAATGACAAGGAACTTTATGAATTGGAGCTGTAAGTTAACTCTTTGACAGAGAGAGCGAGATGGTGGTGGGGGACAGCCCCCAGTGAAATCAGAGGTGAGAGCACAAAGCAATACAGTAGGCAGACTCCGGTTTTTTTGGGGGGAGATGCTCGAGAATATCCGGGTGGACTCCTGAGGCTCGATCCCGCATTTGCGTATGCCGAGCCTCCTTCCTCATGACCTTTGTCCAGAGTGGAATGCCTCCCCGGCTCCCGGCACATGATCAGTGCATGCTCAGTCACGATATCAGTGCCTGCTCAGCCACGTGATCACTGACGGCACAGTCACGTGATCAGCGCCTCTCAGTCACGTGATCACCGTATGATAAACACGTGATCAGTGAACGACCAGCCACGTGATCACTGCATGCGCGGTCAGGTGGTCAGTTCCTGATCAGCCACCTGATCAGTGCGTGCACAGTCCCCTGATCAGCGCCTGTCAGTCACTGATCACTGCCTGATAAACACGTGATCAGTGCCCGAACAGCCACGTCATCAGTGCATGCGCAGTCACGTGATCAGTGCATGATAGCCACGTGATCAGTGCGTGCACAGTCCCATGATCAGCGCCTGTCAGTCACTGATCATTGCCTGATAAACACGTGATCAGTGCATGATGAGCCATGTGATCAGTGCCCGATCAGCCACGTCATCAGTGCATGCGCAGTCACGTCATCAGTGCATGATAGCCACGTGATCAGTGCATGCTCAGTCACGTGATCTGGACTTGATCAGCCACGTGATCAGTGCCTGCAGAGTCACGTGATCAGGGCCTGCTGAGCTGCGTGATTCCTGCCGGCTCATCTGCATGACAATTGCCAGCTGAGCTGCGTGATTCCTGTCGGCTCATCTGCTTGACAATTGCCAGCTGAGCTGCGTGATTCCTGCCTGGTCACGTGCTTGATTATTGCCAGTTGAGCAGCATGATTCGTCACTGCTGAGCTCCATGCTTATTGCCTGCTGATTGCGTGGTTCGTGTCTGCTCAGCTCTTTGAGTATTGCCTCCTGAGGTCCCTGTTCGGTCGCCACCTGCCGGGGACCAGCCCCAACTGATCCAGGGTATTCGAAGGAGAGATGGCCTAGGCGACTATTTATATGCTAATCAGAGATGTCAAGAATAATAGTATGAGGAGAGCTCAGTAGGAAAATTCGGTGGAGAAAAGAGACTGAGTAGCTTGGTTTACGCGGAAGACCAATCAAACTTCAAGACAAGAAGTTTGCACCACTTACGTAGGCCGCAGGCGCCCTCTCGAATAGCGAAAGGTGCCTCACCCTAGACACCTTCTCGAGTGGGTCTTAGCAGCCCAGGCATAATTAGTAAGCGTGGTGGGTTCCGCGCTCCAGATGGAGACTCAGCTGGAAGTTAAAGGGAAGAATGACAAGGAACTTTATGAATTGGAGCTGTAAGTTAACTCTTTGACAGAGAGAGCGAGATGGTGGTGGGGGACAGCCCCCAGTGAAATCAGAGGTGAGAGCACAAAGCAATACAGTAGGCAGACTCCGGTTTTTTTGGGGGGAGATGCTCGAGAATATCCGGGTGGACTCCTGAGGCTCGATCCCGCATTTGCGTATGCCGAGCCTCCTTCCTCATGACCTTTGTCCAGAGTGGAATGCCTCCCCGGCTCCCGGCACATGATCAGTGCATGCTCAGTCACGATATCAGTGCCTGCTCAGCCACGTGATCACTGACGGCACAGTCACGTGATCAGCGCCTCTCAGTCACGTGATCACCGTATGATAAACACGTGATCAGTGAACGACCAGCCACGTGATCACTGCATGCGCGGTCAGGTGGTCAGTTCCTGATCAGCCACCTGATCAGTGCGTGCACAGTCCCCTGATCAGCGCCTGTCAGTCACTGATCACTGCCTGATAAACACGTGATCAGTGCCCGAACAGCCACGTCATCAGTGCATGCGCAGTCACGTGATCAGTGCATGATAGCCACGTGATCAGTGCGTGCACAGTCCCATGATCAGCGCCTGTCAGTCACTGATCATTGCCTGATAAACACGTGATCAGTGCATGATGAGCCATGTGATCAGTGCCCGATCAGCCACGTCATCAGTGCATGCGCAGTCACGTCATCAGTGCATGATAGCCACGTGATCAGTGCATGCTCAGTCACGTGATCTGGACTTGATCAGCCACGTGATCAGTGCCTGCAGAGTCACGTGATCAGGGCCTGCTGAGCTGCGTGATTCCTGCCGGCTCATCTGCATGACAATTGCCAGCTGAGCTGCGTGATTCCTGTCGGCTCATCTGCTTGACAATTGCCAGCTGAGCTGCGTGATTCCTGCCTGGTCACGTGCTTGATTATTGCCAGTTGAGCAGCATGATTCGTCACTGCTGAGCTCCATGCTTATTGCCTGCTGATTGCGTGGTTCGTGTCTGCTCAGCTCTTTGAGTATTGCCTCCTGAGGTCCCTGTTCGGTCGCCACCTGCCGGGGACCAGCCCCAACTGATCCAGGGTATTCGAAGGAGAGATGGCCTAGGCGACTATTTATATGCTAATCAGAGATGTCAAGAATAATAGTATGAGGAGAGCTCAGTAGGAAAATTCGGTGGAGAAAAGAGACTGAGTAGCTTGGTTTACGCGGAAGACCAATCAAACTTCAAGACAAGAAGTTTGCACCACTTACGTAGGCCGCAGGCGCCCTCTCGAATAGCGAAAGGTGCCTCACCCTAGACACCTTCTCGAGTGGGTCTTAGCAGCCCAGGCATAATTAGTAAGCGTGGTGGGTTCCGCGCTCCAGATGGAGACTCAGCTGGAAGTTAAAGGGAAGAATGACAAGGAACTTTATGAATTGGAGCTGTAAGTTAACTCTTTGACAGAGAGAGCGAGATGGTGGTGGGGGACAGCCCCCAGTGAAATCAGAGGTGAGAGCACAAAGCAATACAGTAGGCAGACTCCGGTTTTTTTGGGGGGAGATGCTCGAGAATATCCGGGTGGACTCCTGAGGCTCGATCCCGCATTTGCGTATGCCGAGCCTCCTTCCTCATGACCTTTGTCCAGAGTGGAATGCCTCCCCGGCTCCCGGCACATGATCAGTGCATGCTCAGTCACGATATCAGTGCCTGCTCAGCCACGTGATCACTGACGGCACAGTCACGTGATCAGCGCCTCTCAGTCACGTGATCACCGTATGATAAACACGTGATCAGTGAACGACCAGCCACGTGATCACTGCATGCGCGGTCAGGTGGTCAGTTCCTGATCAGCCACCTGATCAGTGCGTGCACAGTCCCCTGATCAGCGCCTGTCAGTCACTGATCACTGCCTGATAAACACGTGATCAGTGCCCGAACAGCCACGTCATCAGTGCATGCGCAGTCACGTGATCAGTGCATGATAGCCACGTGATCAGTGCGTGCACAGTCCCATGATCAGCGCCTGTCAGTCACTGATCATTGCCTGATAAACACGTGATCAGTGCATGATGAGCCATGTGATCAGTGCCCGATCAGCCACGTCATCAGTGCATGCGCAGTCACGTCATCAGTGCATGATAGCCACGTGATCAGTGCATGCTCAGTCACGTGATCTGGACTTGATCAGCCACGTGATCAGTGCCTGCAGAGTCACGTGATCAGGGCCTGCTGAGCTGCGTGATTCCTGCCGGCTCATCTGCATGACAATTGCCAGCTGAGCTGCGTGATTCCTGTCGGCTCATCTGCTTGACAATTGCCAGCTGAGCTGCGTGATTCCTGCCTGGTCACGTGCTTGATTATTGCCAGTTGAGCAGCATGATTCGTCACTGCTGAGCTCCATGCTTATTGCCTGCTGATTGCGTGGTTCGTGTCTGCTCAGCTCTTTGAGTATTGCCTCCTGAGGTCCCTGTTCGGTCGCCACCTGCCGGGGACCAGCCCCAACTGATCCAGGGTATTCGAAGGAGAGATGGCCTAGGCGACTATTTATATGCTAATCAGAGATGTCAAGAATAATAGTATGAGGAGAGCTCAGTAGGAAAATTCGGTGGAGAAAAGAGACTGAGTAGCTTGGTTTACGCGGAAGACCAATCAAACTTCAAGACAAGAAGTTTGCACCACTTACGTAGGCCGCAGGCGCCCTCTCGAATAGCGAAAGGTGCCTCACCCTAGACACCTTCTCGAGTGGGTCTTAGCAGCCCAGGCATAATTAGTAAGCGTGGTGGGTTCCGCGCTCCAGATGGAGACTCAGCTGGAAGTTAAAGGGAAGAATGACAAGGAACTTTATGAATTGGAGCTGTAAGTTAACTCTTTGACAGAGAGAGCGAGATGGTGGTGGGGGACAGCCCCCAGTGAAATCAGAGGTGAGAGCACAAAGCAATACAGTAGGCAGACTCCGGTTTTTTTGGGGGGAGATGCTCGAGAATATCCGGGTGGACTCCTGAGGCTCGATCCCGCATTTGCGTATGCCGAGCCTCCTTCCTCATGACCTTTGTCCAGAGTGGAATGCCTCCCCGGCTCCCGGCACATGATCAGTGCATGCTCAGTCACGATATCAGTGCCTGCTCAGCCACGTGATCACTGACGGCACAGTCACGTGATCAGCGCCTCTCAGTCACGTGATCACCGTATGATAAACACGTGATCAGTGAACGACCAGCCACGTGATCACTGCATGCGCGGTCAGGTGGTCAGTTCCTGATCAGCCACCTGATCAGTGCGTGCACAGTCCCCTGATCAGCGCCTGTCAGTCACTGATCACTGCCTGATAAACACGTGATCAGTGCCCGAACAGCCACGTCATCAGTGCATGCGCAGTCACGTGATCAGTGCATGATAGCCACGTGATCAGTGCGTGCACAGTCCCATGATCAGCGCCTGTCAGTCACTGATCATTGCCTGATAAACACGTGATCAGTGCATGATGAGCCATGTGATCAGTGCCCGATCAGCCACGTCATCAGTGCATGCGCAGTCACGTCATCAGTGCATGATAGCCACGTGATCAGTGCATGCTCAGTCACGTGATCTGGACTTGATCAGCCACGTGATCAGTGCCTGCAGAGTCACGTGATCAGGGCCTGCTGAGCTGCGTGATTCCTGCCGGCTCATCTGCATGACAATTGCCAGCTGAGCTGCGTGATTCCTGTCGGCTCATCTGCTTGACAATTGCCAGCTGAGCTGCGTGATTCCTGCCTGGTCACGTGCTTGATTATTGCCAGTTGAGCAGCATGATTCGTCACTGCTGAGCTCCATGCTTATTGCCTGCTGATTGCGTGGTTCGTGTCTGCTCAGCTCTTTGAGTATTGCCTCCTGAGGTCCCTGTTCGGTCGCCACCTGCCGGGGACCAGCCCCAACTGATCCAGGGTATTCGAAGGAGAGATGGCCTAGGCGACTATTTATATGCTAATCAGAGATGTCAAGAATAATAGTATGAGGAGAGCTCAGTAGGAAAATTCGGTGGAGAAAAGAGACTGAGTAGCTTGGTTTACGCGGAAGACCAATCAAACTTCAAGACAAGAAGTTTGCACCACTTACGTAGGCCGCAGGCGCCCTCTCGAATAGCGAAAGGTGCCTCACCCTAGACACCTTCTCGAGTGGGTCTTAGCAGCCCAGGCATAATTAGTAAGCGTGGTGGGTTCCGCGCTCCAGATGGAGACTCAGCTGGAAGTTAAAGGGAAGAATGACAAGGAACTTTATGAATTGGAGCTGTAAGTTAACTCTTTGACAGAGAGAGCGAGATGGTGGTGGGGGACAGCCCCCAGTGAAATCAGAGGTGAGAGCACAAAGCAATACAGTAGGCAGACTCCGGTTTTTTTGGGGGGAGATGCTCGAGAATATCCGGGTGGACTCCTGAGGCTCGATCCCGCATTTGCGTATGCCGAGCCTCCTTCCTCATGACCTTTGTCCAGAGTGGAATGCCTCCCCGGCTCCCGGCACATGATCAGTGCATGCTCAGTCACGATATCAGTGCCTGCTCAGCCACGTGATCACTGACGGCACAGTCACGTGATCAGCGCCTCTCAGTCACGTGATCACCGTATGATAAACACGTGATCAGTGAACGACCAGCCACGTGATCACTGCATGCGCGGTCAGGTGGTCAGTTCCTGATCAGCCACCTGATCAGTGCGTGCACAGTCCCCTGATCAGCGCCTGTCAGTCACTGATCACTGCCTGATAAACACGTGATCAGTGCCCGAACAGCCACGTCATCAGTGCATGCGCAGTCACGTGATCAGTGCATGATAGCCACGTGATCAGTGCGTGCACAGTCCCATGATCAGCGCCTGTCAGTCACTGATCATTGCCTGATAAACACGTGATCAGTGCATGATGAGCCATGTGATCAGTGCCCGATCAGCCACGTCATCAGTGCATGCGCAGTCACGTCATCAGTGCATGATAGCCACGTGATCAGTGCATGCTCAGTCACGTGATCTGGACTTGATCAGCCACGTGATCAGTGCCTGCAGAGTCACGTGATCAGGGCCTGCTGAGCTGCGTGATTCCTGCCGGCTCATCTGCATGACAATTGCCAGCTGAGCTGCGTGATTCCTGTCGGCTCATCTGCTTGACAATTGCCAGCTGAGCTGCGTGATTCCTGCCTGGTCACGTGCTTGATTATTGCCAGTTGAGCAGCATGATTCGTCACTGCTGAGCTCCATGCTTATTGCCTGCTGATTGCGTGGTTCGTGTCTGCTCAGCTCTTTGAGTATTGCCTCCTGAGGTCCCTGTTCGGTCGCCACCTGCCGGGGACCAGCCCCAACTGATCCAGGGTATTCGAAGGAGAGATGGCCTAGGCGACTATTTATATGCTAATCAGAGATGTCAAGAATAATAGTATGAGGAGAGCTCAGTAGGAAAATTCGGTGGAGAAAAGAGACTGAGTAGCTTGGTTTACGCGGAAGACCAATCAAACTTCAAGACAAGAAGTTTGCACCACTTACGTAGGCCGCAGGCGCCCTCTCGAATAGCGAAAGGTGCCTCACCCTAGACACCTTCTCGAGTGGGTCTTAGCAGCCCAGGCATAATTAGTAAGCGTGGTGGGTTCCGCGCTCCAGATGGAGACTCAGCTGGAAGTTAAAGGGAAGAATGACAAGGAACTTTATGAATTGGAGCTGTAAGTTAACTCTTTGACAGAGAGAGCGAGATGGTGGTGGGGGACAGCCCCCAGTGAAATCAGAGGTGAGAGCACAAAGCAATACAGTAGGCAGACTCCGGTTTTTTTGGGGGGAGATGCTCGAGAATATCCGGGTGGACTCCTGAGGCTCGATCCCGCATTTGCGTATGCCGAGCCTCCTTCCTCATGACCTTTGTCCAGAGTGGAATGCCTCCCCGGCTCCCGGCACATGATCAGTGCATGCTCAGTCACGATATCAGTGCCTGCTCAGCCACGTGATCACTGACGGCACAGTCACGTGATCAGCGCCTCTCAGTCACGTGATCACCGTATGATAAACACGTGATCAGTGAACGACCAGCCACGTGATCACTGCATGCGCGGTCAGGTGGTCAGTTCCTGATCAGCCACCTGATCAGTGCGTGCACAGTCCCCTGATCAGCGCCTGTCAGTCACTGATCACTGCCTGATAAACACGTGATCAGTGCCCGAACAGCCACGTCATCAGTGCATGCGCAGTCACGTGATCAGTGCATGATAGCCACGTGATCAGTGCGTGCACAGTCCCATGATCAGCGCCTGTCAGTCACTGATCATTGCCTGATAAACACGTGATCAGTGCATGATGAGCCATGTGATCAGTGCCCGATCAGCCACGTCATCAGTGCATGCGCAGTCACGTCATCAGTGCATGATAGCCACGTGATCAGTGCATGCTCAGTCACGTGATCTGGACTTGATCAGCCACGTGATCAGTGCCTGCAGAGTCACGTGATCAGGGCCTGCTGAGCTGCGTGATTCCTGCCGGCTCATCTGCATGACAATTGCCAGCTGAGCTGCGTGATTCCTGTCGGCTCATCTGCTTGACAATTGCCAGCTGAGCTGCGTGATTCCTGCCTGGTCACGTGCTTGATTATTGCCAGTTGAGCAGCATGATTCGTCACTGCTGAGCTCCATGCTTATTGCCTGCTGATTGCGTGGTTCGTGTCTGCTCAGCTCTTTGAGTATTGCCTCCTGAGGTCCCTGTTCGGTCGCCACCTGCCGGGGACCAGCCCCAACTGATCCAGGGTATTCGAAGGAGAGATGGCCTAGGCGACTATTTATATGCTAATCAGAGATGTCAAGAATAATAGTATGAGGAGAGCTCAGTAGGAAAATTCGGTGGAGAAAAGAGACTGAGTAGCTTGGTTTACGCGGAAGACCAATCAAACTTCAAGACAAGAAGTTTGCACCACTTACGTAGGCCGCAGGCGCCCTCTCGAATAGCGAAAGGTGCCTCACCCTAGACACCTTCTCGAGTGGGTCTTAGCAGCCCAGGCATAATTAGTAAGCGTGGTGGGTTCCGCGCTCCAGATGGAGACTCAGCTGGAAGTTAAAGGGAAGAATGACAAGGAACTTTATGAATTGGAGCTGTAAGTTAACTCTTTGACAGAGAGAGCGAGATGGTGGTGGGGGACAGCCCCCAGTGAAATCAGAGGTGAGAGCACAAAGCAATACAGTAGGCAGACTCCGGTTTTTTTGGGGGGAGATGCTCGAGAATATCCGGGTGGACTCCTGAGGCTCGATCCCGCATTTGCGTATGCCGAGCCTCCTTCCTCATGACCTTTGTCCAGAGTGGAATGCCTCCCCGGCTCCCGGCACATGATCAGTGCATGCTCAGTCACGATATCAGTGCCTGCTCAGCCACGTGATCACTGACGGCACAGTCACGTGATCAGCGCCTCTCAGTCACGTGATCACCGTATGATAAACACGTGATCAGTGAACGACCAGCCACGTGATCACTGCATGCGCGGTCAGGTGGTCAGTTCCTGATCAGCCACCTGATCAGTGCGTGCACAGTCCCCTGATCAGCGCCTGTCAGTCACTGATCACTGCCTGATAAACACGTGATCAGTGCCCGAACAGCCACGTCATCAGTGCATGCGCAGTCACGTGATCAGTGCATGATAGCCACGTGATCAGTGCGTGCACAGTCCCATGATCAGCGCCTGTCAGTCACTGATCATTGCCTGATAAACACGTGATCAGTGCATGATGAGCCATGTGATCAGTGCCCGATCAGCCACGTCATCAGTGCATGCGCAGTCACGTCATCAGTGCATGATAGCCACGTGATCAGTGCATGCTCAGTCACGTGATCTGGACTTGATCAGCCACGTGATCAGTGCCTGCAGAGTCACGTGATCAGGGCCTGCTGAGCTGCGTGATTCCTGCCGGCTCATCTGCATGACAATTGCCAGCTGAGCTGCGTGATTCCTGTCGGCTCATCTGCTTGACAATTGCCAGCTGAGCTGCGTGATTCCTGCCTGGTCACGTGCTTGATTATTGCCAGTTGAGCAGCATGATTCGTCACTGCTGAGCTCCATGCTTATTGCCTGCTGATTGCGTGGTTCGTGTCTGCTCAGCTCTTTGAGTATTGCCTCCTGAGGTCCCTGTTCGGTCGCCACCTGCCGGGGACCAGCCCCAACTGATCCAGGGTATTCGAAGGAGAGATGGCCTAGGCGACTATTTATATGCTAATCAGAGATGTCAAGAATAATAGTATGAGGAGAGCTCAGTAGGAAAATTCGGTGGAGAAAAGAGACTGAGTAGCTTGGTTTACGCGGAAGACCAATCAAACTTCAAGACAAGAAGTTTGCACCACTTACGTAGGCCGCAGGCGCCCTCTCGAATAGCGAAAGGTGCCTCACCCTAGACACCTTCTCGAGTGGGTCTTAGCAGCCCAGGCATAATTAGTAAGCGTGGTGGGTTCCGCGCTCCAGATGGAGACTCAGCTGGAAGTTAAAGGGAAGAATGACAAGGAACTTTATGAATTGGAGCTGTAAGTTAACTCTTTGACAGAGAGAGCGAGATGGTGGTGGGGGACAGCCCCCAGTGAAATCAGAGGTGAGAGCACAAAGCAATACAGTAGGCAGACTCCGGTTTTTTTGGGGGGAGATGCTCGAGAATATCCGGGTGGACTCCTGAGGCTCGATCCCGCATTTGCGTATGCCGAGCCTCCTTCCTCATGACCTTTGTCCAGAGTGGAATGCCTCCCCGGCTCCCGGCACATGATCAGTGCATGCTCAGTCACGATATCAGTGCCTGCTCAGCCACGTGATCACTGACGGCACAGTCACGTGATCAGCGCCTCTCAGTCACGTGATCACCGTATGATAAACACGTGATCAGTGAACGACCAGCCACGTGATCACTGCATGCGCGGTCAGGTGGTCAGTTCCTGATCAGCCACCTGATCAGTGCGTGCACAGTCCCCTGATCAGCGCCTGTCAGTCACTGATCACTGCCTGATAAACACGTGATCAGTGCCCAGTCAATCAGCCACATGATCATCAGTGCATGCGCAGTCACGTGTCATCAGTGCATGATAGCCACGTGATCAGTGCATGCTCAGTCACGTGATCTGGACTTGATCAGCCACGTGATCAGTGCCTGCAGAGTCACGTGATCAGGGCCTGCTGAGCTGCGTGATTCCTGCCGGCTCATCTGCATGACAATTGCCAGCTGAGCTGCGTGATTCCTGTCGGCTCATCTGCTTGACAATTGCCAGCTGAGCTGCGTGATTCCTGCCTGGTCACGTGCTTGATTATTGCCAGTTGAGCAGCATGATTCGTCACTGCTGAGCTCCATGCTTATTGCCTGCTGATTGCGTGGTTCGTGTCTGCTCAGCTCTTTGAGTATTGCCTCCTGAGGTCCCTGTTCGGTCGCCACCTGCCGGGGACCAGCCCCAACTGATCCAGGGTATTCGAAGGAGAGATGGCCTAGGCGACTATTTATATGCTAATCAGAGATGTCAAGAATAATAGTATGAGGAGAGCTCAGTAGGAAAATTCGGTGGAGAAAAGAGACTGAGTAGCTTGGTTTACGCGGAAGACCAATCAAACTTCAAGACAAGAAGTTTGCACCACTTACGTAGGCCGCAGGCGCCCTCTCGAATAGCGAAAGGTGCCTCACCCTAGACACCTTCTCGAGTGGGTCTTAGCAGCCCAGGCATAATTAGTAAGCGTGGTGGGTTCCGCGCTCCAGATGGAGACTCAGCTGGAAGTTAAAGGGAAGAATGACAAGGAACTTTATGAATTGGAGCTGTAAGTTAACTCTTTGACAGAGAGAGCGAGATGGTGGTGGGGGACAGCCCCCAGTGAAATCAGAGGTGAGAGCACAAAGCAATACAGTAGGCAGACTCCGGTTTTTTTGGGGGGAGATGCTCGAGAATATCCGGGTGGACTCCTGAGGCTCGATCCCGCATTTGCGTATGCCGAGCCTCCTTCCTCATGACCTTTGTCCAGAGTGGAATGCCTCCCCGGCTCCCGGCACATGATCAGTGCATGCTCAGTCACGATATCAGTGCCTGCTCAGCCACGTGATCACTGACGGCACAGTCACGTGATCAGCGCCTCTCAGTCACGTGATCACCGTATGATAAACACGTGATCAGTGAACGACCAGCCACGTGATCACTGCATGCGCGGTCAGGTGGTCAGTTCCTGATCAGCCACCTGATCAGTGCGTGCACAGTCCCCTGATCAGCGCCTGTCAGTCACTGATCACTGCCTGATAAACACGTGATCAGTGCCCGAACAGCCACGTCATCAGTGCATGCGCAGTCACGTGATCAGTGCATGATAGCCACGTGATCAGTGCGTGCACAGTCCCATGATCAGCGCCTGTCAGTCACTGATCATTGCCTGATAAACACGTGATCAGTGCATGATGAGCCATGTGATCAGTGCCCGATCAGCCACGTCATCAGTGCATGCGCAGTCACGTCATCAGTGCATGATAGCCACGTGATCAGTGCATGCTCAGTCACGTGATCTGGACTTGATCAGCCACGTGATCAGTGCCTGCAGAGTCACGTGATCAGGGCCTGCTGAGCTGCGTGATTCCTGCCGGCTCATCTGCATGACAATTGCCAGCTGAGCTGCGTGATTCCTGTCGGCTCATCTGCTTGACAATTGCCAGCTGAGCTGCGTGATTCCTGCCTGGTCACGTGCTTGATTATTGCCAGTTGAGCAGCATGATTCGTCACTGCTGAGCTCCATGCTTATTGCCTGCTGATTGCGTGGTTCGTGTCTGCTCAGCTCTTTGAGTATTGCCTCCTGAGGTCCCTGTTCGGTCGCCACCTGCCGGGGACCAGCCCCAACTGATCCAGGGTATTCGAAGGAGAGATGGCCTAGGCGACTATTTATATGCTAATCAGAGATGTCAAGAATAATAGTATGAGGAGAGCTCAGTAGGAAAATTCGGTGGAGAAAAGAGACTGAGTAGCTTGGTTTACGCGGAAGACCAATCAAACTTCAAGACAAGAAGTTTGCACCACTTACGTAGGCCGCAGGCGCCCTCTCGAATAGCGAAAGGTGCCTCACCCTAGACACCTTCTCGAGTGGGTCTTAGCAGCCCAGGCATAATTAGTAAGCGTGGTGGGTTCCGCGCTCCAGATGGAGACTCAGCTGGAAGTTAAAGGGAAGAATGACAAGGAACTTTATGAATTGGAGCTGTAAGTTAACTCTTTGACAGAGAGAGCGAGATGGTGGTGGGGGACAGCCCCCAGTGAAATCAGAGGTGAGAGCACAAAGCAATACAGTAGGCAGACTCCGGTTTTTTTGGGGGGAGATGCTCGAGAATATCCGGGTGGACTCCTGAGGCTCGATCCCGCATTTGCGTATGCCGAGCCTCCTTCCTCATGACCTTTGTCCAGAGTGGAATGCCTCCCCGGCTCCCGGCACATGATCAGTGCATGCTCAGTCACGATATCAGTGCCTGCTCAGCCACGTGATCACTGACGGCACAGTCACGTGATCAGCGCCTCTCAGTCACGTGATCACCGTATGATAAACACGTGATCAGTGAACGACCAGCCACGTGATCACTGCATGCGCGGTCAGGTGGTCAGTTCCTGATCAGCCACCTGATCAGTGCGTGCACAGTCCCCTGATCAGCGCCTGTCAGTCACTGATCACTGCCTGATAAACACGTGATCAGTGCCCGAACAGCCACGTCATCAGTGCATGCGCAGTCACGTGATCAGTGCATGATAGCCACGTGATCAGTGCGTGCACAGTCCCATGATCAGCGCCTGTCAGTCACTGATCATTGCCTGATAAACACGTGATCAGTGCATGATGAGCCATGTGATCAGTGCCCGATCAGCCACGTCATCAGTGCATGCGCAGTCACGTCATCAGTGCATGATAGCCACGTGATCAGTGCATGCTCAGTCACGTGATCTGGACTTGATCAGCCACGTGATCAGTGCCTGCAGAGTCACGTGATCAGGGCCTGCTGAGCTGCGTGATTCCTGCCGGCTCATCTGCATGACAATTGCCAGCTGAGCTGCGTGATTCCTGTCGGCTCATCTGCTTGACAATTGCCAGCTGAGCTGCGTGATTCCTGCCTGGTCACGTGCTTGATTATTGCCAGTTGAGCAGCATGATTCGTCACTGCTGAGCTCCATGCTTATTGCCTGCTGATTGCGTGGTTCGTGTCTGCTCAGCTCTTTGAGTATTGCCTCCTGAGGTCCCTGTTCGGTCGCCACCTGCCGGGGACCAGCCCCAACTGATCCAGGGTATTCGAAGGAGAGATGGCCTAGGCGACTATTTATATGCTAATCAGAGATGTCAAGAATAATAGTATGAGGAGAGCTCAGTAGGAAAATTCGGTGGAGAAAAGAGACTGAGTAGCTTGGTTTACGCGGAAGACCAATCAAACTTCAAGACAAGAAGTTTGCACCACTTACGTAGGCCGCAGGCGCCCTCTCGAATAGCGAAAGGTGCCTCACCCTAGACACCTTCTCGAGTGGGTCTTAGCAGCCCAGGCATAATTAGTAAGCGTGGTGGGTTCCGCGCTCCAGATGGAGACTCAGCTGGAAGTTAAAGGGAAGAATGACAAGGAACTTTATGAATTGGAGCTGTAAGTTAACTCTTTGACAGAGAGAGCGAGATGGTGGTGGGGGACAGCCCCCAGTGAAATCAGAGGTGAGAGCACAAAGCAATACAGTAGGCAGACTCCGGTTTTTTTGGGGGGAGATGCTCGAGAATATCCGGGTGGACTCCTGAGGCTCGATCCCGCATTTGCGTATGCCGAGCCTCCTTCCTCATGACCTTTGTCCAGAGTGGAATGCCTCCCCGGCTCCCGGCACATGATCAGTGCATGCTCAGTCACGATATCAGTGCCTGCTCAGCCACGTGATCACTGACGGCACAGTCACGTGATCAGCGCCTCTCAGTCACGTGATCACCGTATGATAAACACGTGATCAGTGAACGACCAGCCACGTGATCACTGCATGCGCGGTCAGGTGGTCAGTTCCTGATCAGCCACCTGATCAGTGCGTGCACAGTCCCCTGATCAGCGCCTGTCAGTCACTGATCACTGCCTGATAAACACGTGATCAGTGCCCGAACAGCCACGTCATCAGTGCATGCGCAGTCACGTGATCAGTGCATGATAGCCACGTGATCAGTGCGTGCACAGTCCCATGATCAGCGCCTGTCAGTCACTGATCATTGCCTGATAAACACGTGATCAGTGCATGATGAGCCATGTGATCAGTGCCCGATCAGCCACGTCATCAGTGCATGCGCAGTCACGTCATCAGTGCATGATAGCCACGTGATCAGTGCATGCTCAGTCACGTGATCTGGACTTGATCAGCCACGTGATCAGTGCCTGCAGAGTCACGTGATCAGGGCCTGCTGAGCTGCGTGATTCCTGCCGGCTCATCTGCATGACAATTGCCAGCTGAGCTGCGTGATTCCTGTCGGCTCATCTGCTTGACAATTGCCAGCTGAGCTGCGTGATTCCTGCCTGGTCACGTGCTTGATTATTGCCAGTTGAGCAGCATGATTCGTCACTGCTGAGCTCCATGCTTATTGCCTGCTGATTGCGTGGTTCGTGTCTGCTCAGCTCTTTGAGTATTGCCTCCTGAGGTCCCTGTTCGGTCGCCACCTGCCGGGGACCAGCCCCAACTGATCCAGGGTATTCGAAGGAGAGATGGCCTAGGCGACTATTTATATGCTAATCAGAGATGTCAAGAATAATAGTATGAGGAGAGCTCAGTAGGAAAATTCGGTGGAGAAAAGAGACTGAGTAGCTTGGTTTACGCGGAAGACCAATCAAACTTCAAGACAAGAAGTTTGCACCACTTACGTAGGCCGCAGGCGCCCTCTCGAATAGCGAAAGGTGCCTCACCCTAGACACCTTCTCGAGTGGGTCTTAGCAGCCCAGGCATAATTAGTAAGCGTGGTGGGTTCCGCGCTCCAGATGGAGACTCAGCTGGAAGTTAAAGGGAAGAATGACAAGGAACTTTATGAATTGGAGCTGTAAGTTAACTCTTTGACAGAGAGAGCGAGATGGTGGTGGGGGACAGCCCCCAGTGAAATCAGAGGTGAGAGCACAAAGCAATACAGTAGGCAGACTCCGGTTTTTTTGGGGGGAGATGCTCGAGAATATCCGGGTGGACTCCTGAGGCTCGATCCCGCATTTGCGTATGCCGAGCCTCCTTCCTCATGACCTTTGTCCAGAGTGGAATGCCTCCCCGGCTCCCGGCACATGATCAGTGCATGCTCAGTCACGATATCAGTGCCTGCTCAGCCACGTGATCACTGACGGCACAGTCACGTGATCAGCGCCTCTCAGTCACGTGATCACCGTATGATAAACACGTGATCAGTGAACGACCAGCCACGTGATCACTGCATGCGCGGTCAGGTGGTCAGTTCCTGATCAGCCACCTGATCAGTGCGTGCACAGTCCCCTGATCAGCGCCTGTCAGTCACTGATCACTGCCTGATAAACACGTGATCAGTGCCCGAACAGCCACGTCATCAGTGCATGCGCAGTCACGTGATCAGTGCATGATAGCCACGTGATCAGTGCGTGCACAGTCCCATGATCAGCGCCTGTCAGTCACTGATCATTGCCTGATAAACACGTGATCAGTGCATGATGAGCCATGTGATCAGTGCCCGATCAGCCACGTCATCAGTGCATGCGCAGTCACGTCATCAGTGCATGATAGCCACGTGATCAGTGCATGCTCAGTCACGTGATCTGGACTTGATCAGCCACGTGATCAGTGCCTGCAGAGTCACGTGATCAGGGCCTGCTGAGCTGCGTGATTCCTGCCGGCTCATCTGCATGACAATTGCCAGCTGAGCTGCGTGATTCCTGTCGGCTCATCTGCTTGACAATTGCCAGCTGAGCTGCGTGATTCCTGCCTGGTCACGTGCTTGATTATTGCCAGTTGAGCAGCATGATTCGTCACTGCTGAGCTCCATGCTTATTGCCTGCTGATTGCGTGGTTCGTGTCTGCTCAGCTCTTTGAGTATTGCCTCCTGAGGTCCCTGTTCGGTCGCCACCTGCCGGGGACCAGCCCCAACTGATCCAGGGTATTCGAAGGAGAGATGGCCTAGGCGACTATTTATATGCTAATCAGAGATGTCAAGAATAATAGTATGAGGAGAGCTCAGTAGGAAAATTCGGTGGAGAAAAGAGACTGAGTAGCTTGGTTTACGCGGAAGACCAATCAAACTTCAAGACAAGAAGTTTGCACCACTTACGTAGGCCGCAGGCGCCCTCTCGAATAGCGAAAGGTGCCTCACCCTAGACACCTTCTCGAGTGGGTCTTAGCAGCCCAGGCATAATTAGTAAGCGTGGTGGGTTCCGCGCTCCAGATGGAGACTCAGCTGGAAGTTAAAGGGAAGAATGACAAGGAACTTTATGAATTGGAGCTGTAAGTTAACTCTTTGACAGAGAGAGCGAGATGGTGGTGGGGGACAGCCCCCAGTGAAATCAGAGGTGAGAGCACAAAGCAATACAGTAGGCAGACTCCGGTTTTTTGGGGGGAGATGCTCGAGAATATCCGGGTGGACTCCTGAGGCTCGATCCCGCATTTGCGTATGCCGAGCCTCCTTCCTCATGACCTTTGTCCAGAGTGGAATGCCTCCCCGGCTCCCGGCACATGATCAGTGCATGCTCAGTCACGATATCAGTGCCTGCTCAGCCACGTGATCACTGACGGCACAGTCACGTGATCAGCGCCTCTCAGTCACGTGATCACCGTATGATAAACACGTGATCAGTGAACGACCAGCCACGTGATCACTGCATGCGCGGTCAGGTGGTCAGTTCCTGATCAGCCACCTGATCAGTGCGTGCACAGTCCCCTGATCAGCGCCTGTCAGTCACTGATCACGTGCCTGATAAATCACGTGATCAGTGCCCAGACTGATCAGCCACGCCATGTGATCAGTGCATGCGCAGTCACGTGTCATCAGTGCATGATAGCCACGTGATCAGTGCATGCTCAGTCACGTGATCTGGACTTGATCAGCCACGTGATCAGTGCCTGCAGAGTCACGTGATCAGGGCCTGCTGAGCTGCGTGATTCCTGCCGGCTCATCTGCATGACAATTGCCAGCTGAGCTGCGTGATTCCTGTCGGCTCATCTGCTTGACAATTGCCAGCTGAGCTGCGTGATTCCTGCCTGGTCACGTGCTTGATTATTGCCAGTTGAGCAGCATGATTCGTCACTGCTGAGCTCCATGCTTATTGCCTGCTGATTGCGTGGTTCGTGTCTGCTCAGCTCTTTGAGTATTGCCTCCTGAGGTCCCTGTTCGGTCGCCACCTGCCGGGGACCAGCCCCAACTGATCCAGGGTATTCGAAGGAGAGATGGCCTAGGCGACTATTTATATGCTAATCAGAGATGTCAAGAATAATAGTATGAGGAGAGCTCAGTAGGAAAATTCGGTGGAGAAAAGAGACTGAGTAGCTTGGTTTACGCGGAAGACCAATCAAACTTCAAGACAAGAAGTTTGCACCACTTACGTAGGCCGCAGGCGCCCTCTCGAATAGCGAAAGGTGCCTCACCCTAGACACCTTCTCGAGTGGGTCTTAGCAGCCCAGGCATAATTAGTAAGCGTGGTGGGTTCCGCGCTCCAGATGGAGACTCAGCTGGAAGTTAAAGGGAAGAATGACAAGGAACTTTATGAATTGGAGCTGTAAGTTAACTCTTTGACAGAGAGAGCGAGATGGTGGTGGGGGACAGCCCCCAGTGAAATCAGAGGTGAGAGCACAAAGCAATACAGTAGGCAGACTCCGGTTTTTTTGGGGGGAGATGCTCGAGAATATCCGGGTGGACTCCTGAGGCTCGATCCCGCATTTGCGTATGCCGAGCCTCCTTCCTCATGACCTTTGTCCAGAGTGGAATGCCTCCCCGGCTCCCGGCACATGATCAGTGCATGCTCAGTCACGATATCAGTGCCTGCTCAGCCACGTGATCACTGACGGCACAGTCACGTGATCAGCGCCTCTCAGTCACGTGATCACCGTATGATAAACACGTGATCAGTGAACGACCAGCCACGTGATCACTGCATGCGCGGTCAGGTGGTCAGTTCCTGATCAGCCACCTGATCAGTGCGTGCACAGTCCCCTGATCAGCGCCTGTCAGTCACTGATCACTGCCTGATAAACACGTGATCAGTGCCCGAACAGCCACGTCATCAGTGCATGCGCAGTCACGTGATCAGTGCATGATAGCCACGTGATCAGTGCGTGCACAGTCCCATGATCAGCGCCTGTCAGTCACTGATCATTGCCTGATAAACACGTGATCAGTGCATGATGAGCCATGTGATCAGTGCCCGATCAGCCACGTCATCAGTGCATGCGCAGTCACGTCATCAGTGCATGATAGCCACGTGATCAGTGCATGCTCAGTCACGTGATCTGGACTTGATCAGCCACGTGATCAGTGCCTGCAGAGTCACGTGATCAGGGCCTGCTGAGCTGCGTGATTCCTGCCGGCTCATCTGCATGACAATTGCCAGCTGAGCTGCGTGATTCCTGTCGGCTCATCTGCTTGACAATTGCCAGCTGAGCTGCGTGATTCCTGCCTGGTCACGTGCTTGATTATTGCCAGTTGAGCAGCATGATTCGTCACTGCTGAGCTCCATGCTTATTGCCTGCTGATTGCGTGGTTCGTGTCTGCTCAGCTCTTTGAGTATTGCCTCCTGAGGTCCCTGTTCGGTCGCCACCTGCCGGGGACCAGCCCCAACTGATCCAGGGTATTCGAAGGAGAGATGGCCTAGGCGACTATTTATATGCTAATCAGAGATGTCAAGAATAATAGTATGAGGAGAGCTCAGTAGGAAAATTCGGTGGAGAAAAGAGACTGAGTAGCTTGGTTTACGCGGAAGACCAATCAAACTTCAAGACAAGAAGTTTGCACCACTTACGTAGGCCGCAGGCGCCCTCTCGAATAGCGAAAGGTGCCTCACCCTAGACACCTTCTCGAGTGGGTCTTAGCAGCCCAGGCATAATTAGTAAGCGTGGTGGGTTCCGCGCTCCAGATGGAGACTCAGCTGGAAGTTAAAGGGAAGAATGACAAGGAACTTTATGAATTGGAGCTGTAAGTTAACTCTTTGACAGAGAGAGCGAGATGGTGGTGGGGGACAGCCCCCAGTGAAATCAGAGGTGAGAGCACAAAGCAATACAGTAGGCAGACTCCGGTTTTTTTGGGGGGAGATGCTCGAGAATATCCGGGTGGACTCCTGAGGCTCGATCCCGCATTTGCGTATGCCGAGCCTCCTTCCTCATGACCTTTGTCCAGAGTGGAATGCCTCCCCGACTCCCGGCACATGATCAGTGCATGCTCAGTCACGATATCAGTGCCTGCTCAGCCACGTGATCACTGACGGCACATTCACGTGATCAGCGCCTCTCAGTCACATGATCACCGTATGATAAACACGTGATCAGTGAACGACCAGCCACGTGATCACTGCATGCGCGGTCAGGTGGTCAGTTCCTGATCAGCCACCTGATCAGTGCATGCACAGTCCCCTGATCAGCGCCGGTCAGTCACTGATCACTGCCTGATAAACACGTGATCAGTGCCCGATCAACCACGTCATCAGTGCATGCGCAGTCACGTCATCAGTGCATGATAGCCACGTGATCAGTGCATGCTCAGTCACGTGATCTGGACTTGATCAGCCACGTGATCAGTGCCTGCAGAGTCACGTGATCAGGGCCTGCTGAGCTGCGTGATTCCTGCCGGCTCATCTGCATGACAATTGCCAGCTGAGCTGCGTGATTCCTGTCGGCTCATCTGCTTGACAATTGCCAGCTGAGCTTCGTGATTCCTGCCTGGTCACGTGCTTGATTATTGCCAGTTGAGCAGCATGTTTCGTCACTGCTGAGCTCCATGCTTATTGCCTGCTGATTGCGTGGTTCGTGTCTGCTCAGCTCTTTGAGTATTGCCTCCTGAGGTCCCTTTCGGTCGCCACCTGCCGGGGACCAGCCCCAACTGATCCAGGGTATTAGAAGGAGAGATGGCCTAGGCGACTCTTTATATGCTAATCAGAGATGTCAAGAATAATAGTATGAGGAGAGCTCAGTAGGAAAATTCGGTGGAGAAAAGAGACTGAGTAGCTTGGTTTACGCGGAAGACCAATCAAACTTCAAGACAAGAAGTTTGCACCACTTACGTAGGCCGCAGGCGCCCTCTCGAATAGCGAAAGGTGCCTCACCCTAGACACTTTCTCGAGTGGGTCTTAGCAGCTCAGGCATAATTAGTAAGCGTGGTGGGTTCCGCGCTCCAGATGGAGACTCAGCTGGAAGTTAAAGGGAAGAATGACAAGGAACTTTATGAATTGGAGCTGTAAGTTAACTCTTTGACAGAGAGAGCGAGATGGTGGTGGGGGACAGCCCCCAGTGAAATCAGAGGTGAGAGCACAAAGCAATACAGTAGGCAGACTCCGGTTTTTTTGGGGGGAGATGCTCGAGAATATCCGGGTGGACTCCTGAGGCTCGATCCCGCATTTGCGTATGCCGAGCCTCCTTCCTCATGACCTTTGTCCAGAGTGGAATGCCTCCCCGGCTCCCGGCACATGATCAGTGCATGCTCAGTCACGATATCAGTGCCTGCTCAGCCACGTGATCACTGACGGCACAGTCACGTGATCAGCGCCTCTCAGTCACGTGATCACCGTATGATAAACACGTGATCAGTGAACGACCAGCCACGTGATCACTGCATGCGCGGTCAGGTGGTCAGTTCCTGATCAGCCACCTGATCAGTGCGTGCACAGTCCCCTGATCAGCGCCTGTCAGTCACTGATCACTGCCTGATAAACACGTGATCAGTGCCCGAACAGCCACGTCATCAGTGCATGCGCAGTCACGTGATCAGTGCATGATAGCCACGTGATCAGTGCGTGCACAGTCCCATGATCAGCGCCTGTCAGTCACTGATCATTGCCTGATAAACACGTGATCAGTGCATGATGAGCCATGTGATCAGTGCCCGATCAGCCACGTCATCAGTGCATGCGCAGTCACGTCATCAGTGCATGATAGCCACGTGATCAGTGCATGCTCAGTCACGTGATCTGGACTTGATCAGCCACGTGATCAGTGCCTGCAGAGTCACGTGATCAGGGCCTGCTGAGCTGCGTGATTCCTGCCGGCTCATCTGCATGACAATTGCCAGCTGAGCTGCGTGATTCCTGTCGGCTCATCTGCTTGACAATTGCCAGCTGAGCTGCGTGATTCCTGCCTGGTCACGTGCTTGATTATTGCCAGTTGAGCAGCATGATTCGTCACTGCTGAGCTCCATGCTTATTGCCTGCTGATTGCGTGGTTCGTGTCTGCTCAGCTCTTTGAGTATTGCCTCCTGAGGTCCCTGTTCGGTCGCCACCTGCCGGGGACCAGCCCCAACTGATCCAGGGTATTCGAAGGAGAGATGGCCTAGGCGACTATTTATATGCTAATCAGAGATGTCAAGAATAATAGTATGAGGAGAGCTCAGTAGGAAAATTCGGTGGAGAAAAGAGACTGAGTAGCTTGGTTTACGCGGAAGACCAATCAAACTTCAAGACAAGAAGTTTGCACCACTTACGTAGGCCGCAGGCGCCCTCTCGAATAGCGAAAGGTGCCTCACCCTAGACACCTTCTCGAGTGGGTCTTAGCAGCCCAGGCATAATTAGTAAGCGTGGTGGGTTCCGCGCTCCAGATGGAGACTCAGCTGGAAGTTAAAGGGAAGAATGACAAGGAACTTTATGAATTGGAGCTGTAAGTTAACTCTTTGACAGAGAGAGCGAGATGGTGGTGGGGGACAGCCCCCAGTGAAATCAGAGGTGAGAGCACAAAGCAATACAGTAGGCAGACTCCGGTTTTTTTGGGGGGAGATGCTCGAGAATATCCGGGTGGACTCCTGAGGCTCGATCCCGCATTTGCGTATGCCGAGCCTCCTTCCTCATGACCTTTGTCCAGAGTGGAATGCCTCCCCGGCTCCCGGCACATGATCAGTGCATGCTCAGTCACGATATCAGTGCCTGCTCAGCCACGTGATCACTGACGGCACAGTCACGTGATCAGCGCCTCTCAGTCACGTGATCACCGTATGATAAACACGTGATCAGTGAACGACCAGCCACGTGATCACTGCATGCGCGGTCAGGTGGTCAGTTCCTGATCAGCCACCTGATCAGTGCGTGCACAGTCCCCTGATCAGCGCCTGTCAGTCACTGATCACTGCCTGATAAACACGTGATCAGTGCCCGAACAGCCACGTCATCAGTGCATGCGCAGTCACGTGATCAGTGCATGATAGCCACGTGATCAGTGCGTGCACAGTCCCATGATCAGCGCCTGTCAGTCACTGATCATTGCCTGATAAACACGTGATCAGTGCATGATGAGCCATGTGATCAGTGCCCGATCAGCCACGTCATCAGTGCATGCGCAGTCACGTCATCAGTGCATGATAGCCACGTGATCAGTGCATGCTCAGTCACGTGATCTGGACTTGATCAGCCACGTGATCAGTGCCTGCACGTGATCAGGGCCTGCTGAGCTGCGTGATCATCTGCATGACAATTGCTGAGCTGCGTGATTCCTGTCGGCTCATCTGCTTGACAATTGCCAGCTGAGCTGCGTGATTCCTGCCTGGTCACGTGCTTGATTATTGCCAGTTGAGCAGCATGATTCGTCACTGCTGAGCTCCATGCTTATTGCCTGCTGATTGCGTGGTTCGTGTCTGCTCAGCTCTTTGAGTATTGCCTCCTGAGGTCCCTGTTCGGTCGCCACCTGCCGGGGACCAGCCCCAACTGATCCAGGGTATTCGAAGGAGAGATGGCCTAGGCGACTATTTATATGCTAATCAGAGATGTCAAGAATAATAGTATGAGGAGAGCTCAGTAGGAAAATTCGGTGGAGAAAAGAGACTGAGTAGCTTGGTTTACGCGGAAGACCAATCAAACTTCAAGACAAGAAGTTTGCACCACTTACGTAGGCCGCAGGCGCCCTCTCGAATAGCGAAAGGTGCCTCACCCTAGACACCTTCTCGAGTGGGTCTTAGCAGCCCAGGCATAATTAGTAAGCGTGGTGGGTTCCGCGCTCCAGATGGAGACTCAGCTGGAAGTTAAAGGGAAGAATGACAAGGAACTTTATGAATTGGAGCTGTAAGTTAACTCTTTGACAGAGAGAGCGAGATGGTGGTGGGGGACAGCCCCCAGTGAAATCAGAGGTGAGAGCACAAAGCAATACAGTAGGCAGACTCCGGTTTTTTTGGGGGGAGATGCTCGAGAATATCCGGGTGGACTCCTGAGGCTCGATCCCGCATTTGCGTATGCCGAGCCTCCTTCCTCATGACCTTTGTCCAGAGTGGAATGCCTCCCCGGCTCCCGGCACATGATCAGTGCATGCTCAGTCACGATATCAGTGCCTGCTCAGCCACGTGATCACTGACGGCACAGTCACGTGATCAGCGCCTCTCAGTCACGTGATCACCGTATGATAAACACGTGATCAGTGAACGACCAGCCACGTGATCACTGCATGCGCGGTCAGGTGGTCAGTTCCTGATCAGCCACCTGATCAGTGCGTGCACAGTCCCCTGATCAGCGCCTGTCAGTCACTGATCACTGCCTGATAAACACGTGATCAGTGCCCGAACAGCCACGTCATCAGTGCATGCGCAGTCACGTGATCAGTGCATGATAGCCACGTGATCAGTGCGTGCACAGTCCCATGATCAGCGCCTGTCAGTCACTGATCATTGCCTGATAAACACGTGATCAGTGCATGATGAGCCATGTGATCAGTGCCCGATCAGCCACGTCATCAGTGCATGCGCAGTCACGTCATCAGTGCATGATAGCCACGTGATCAGTGCATGCTCAGTCACGTGATCTGGACTTGATCAGCCACGTGATCAGTGCCTGCAGAGTCACGTGATCAGGGCCTGCTGAGCTGCGTGATTCCTGCCGGCTCATCTGCATGACAATTGCCAGCTGAGCTGCGTGATTCCTGTCGGCTCATCTGCTTGACAATTGCCAGCTGAGCTGCGTGATTCCTGCCTGGTCACGTGCTTGATTATTGCCAGTTGAGCAGCATGATTCGTCACTGCTGAGCTCCATGCTTATTGCCTGCTGATTGCGTGGTTCGTGTCTGCTCAGCTCTTTGAGTATTGCCTCCTGAGGTCCCTGTTCGGTCGCCACCTGCCGGGGACCAGCCCCAACTGATCCAGGGTATTCGAAGGAGAGATGGCCTAGGCGACTATTTATATGCTAATCAGAGATGTCAAGAATAATAGTATGAGGAGAGCTCAGTAGGAAAATTCGGTGGAGAAAAGAGACTGAGTAGCTTGGTTTACGCGGAAGACCAATCAAACTTCAAGACAAGAAGTTTGCACCACTTACGTAGGCCGCAGGCGCCCTCTCGAATAGCGAAAGGTGCCTCACCCTAGACACCTTCTCGAGTGGGTCTTAGCAGCCCAGGCATAATTAGTAAGCGTGGTGGGTTCCGCGCTCCAGATGGAGACTCAGCTGGAAGTTAAAGGGAAGAATGACAAGGAACTTTATGAATTGGAGCTGTAAGTTAACTCTTTGACAGAGAGAGCGAGATGGTGGTGGGGGACAGCCCCCAGTGAAATCAGAGGTGAGAGCACAAAGCAATACAGTAGGCAGACTCCGGTTTTTTTGGGGGGAGATGCTCGAGAATATCCGGGTGGACTCCTGAGGCTCGATCCCGCATTTGCGTATGCCGAGCCTCCTTCCTCATGACCTTTGTCCAGAGTGGAATGCCTCCCCGGCTCCCGGCACATGATCAGTGCATGCTCAGTCACGATATCAGTGCCTGCTCAGCCACGTGATCACTGACGGCACAGTCACGTGATCAGCGCCTCTCAGTCACGTGATCACCGTATGATAAACACGTGATCAGTGAACGACCAGCCACGTGATCACTGCATGCGCGGTCAGGTGGTCAGTTCCTGATCAGCCACCTGATCAGTGCGTGCACAGTCCCCTGATCAGCGCCTGTCAGTCACTGATCACTGCCTGATAAACACGTGATCAGTGCCCGAACAGCCACGTCATCAGTGCATGCGCAGTCACGTGATCAGTGCATGATAGCCACGTGATCAGTGCGTGCACAGTCCCATGATCAGCGCCTGTCAGTCACTGATCATTGCCTGATAAACACGTGATCAGTGCATGATGAGCCATGTGATCAGTGCCCGATCAGCCACGTCATCAGTGCATGCGCAGTCACGTCATCAGTGCATGATAGCCACGTGATCAGTGCATGCTCAGTCACGTGATCTGGACTTGATCAGCCACGTGATCAGTGCCTGCAGAGTCACGTGATCAGGGCCTGCTGAGCTGCGTGATTCCTGCCGGCTCATCTGCATGACAATTGCCAGCTGAGCTGCGTGATTCCTGTCGGCTCATCTGCTTGACAATTGCCAGCTGAGCTGCGTGATTCCTGCCTGGTCACGTGCTTGATTATTGCCAGTTGAGCAGCATGATTCGTCACTGCTGAGCTCCATGCTTATTGCCTGCTGATTGCGTGGTTCGTGTCTGCTCAGCTCTTTGAGTATTGCCTCCTGAGGTCCCTGTTCGGTCGCCACCTGCCGGGGACCAGCCCCAACTGATCCAGGGTATTCGAAGGAGAGATGGCCTAGGCGACTATTTATATGCTAATCAGAGATGTCAAGAATAATAGTATGAGGAGAGCTCAGTAGGAAAATTCGGTGGAGAAAAGAGACTGAGTAGCTTGGTTTACGCGGAAGACCAATCAAACTTCAAGACAAGAAGTTTGCACCACTTACGTAGGCCGCAGGCGCCCTCTCGAATAGCGAAAGGTGCCTCACCCTAGACACCTTCTCGAGTGGGTCTTAGCAGCCCAGGCATAATTAGTAAGCGTGGTGGGTTCCGCGCTCCAGATGGAGACTCAGCTGGAAGTTAAAGGGAAGAATGACAAGGAACTTTATGAATTGGAGCTGTAAGTTAACTCTTTGACAGAGAGAGCGAGATGGTGGTGGGGGACAGCCCCCAGTGAAATCAGAGGTGAGAGCACAAAGCAATACAGTAGGCAGACTCCGGTTTTTTTGGGGGGAGATGCTCGAGAATATCCGGGTGGACTCCTGAGGCTCGATCCCGCATTTGCGTATGCCGAGCCTCCTTCCTCATGACCTTTGTCCAGAGTGGAATGCCTCCCCGGCTCCCGGCACATGATCAGTGCATGCTCAGTCACGATATCAGTGCCTGCTCAGCCACGTGATCACTGACGGCACAGTCACGTGATCAGCGCCTCTCAGTCACGTGATCACCGTATGATAAACACGTGATCAGTGAACGACCAGCCACGTGATCACTGCATGCGCGGTCAGGTGGTCAGTTCCTGATCAGCCACCTGATCAGTGCGTGCACAGTCCCCTGATCAGCGCCTGTCAGTCACTGATCACTGCCTGATAAACACGTGATCAGTGCCCGAACAGCCACGTCATCAGTGCATGCGCAGTCACGTGATCAGTGCATGATAGCCACGTGATCAGTGCGTGCACAGTCCCATGATCAGCGCCTGTCAGTCACTGATCATTGCCTGATAAACACGTGATCAGTGCATG
Source organism: Bos javanicus (assembly GCF_032452875.1). Lineage (NCBI taxonomy): Eukaryota > Metazoa > Chordata > Mammalia > Artiodactyla > Bovidae > Bos > Bos javanicus. Next base: position 99,537 of record NW_026894155.1, on the reverse strand, counting down.
ATGAGCCATGTGATCAGTGCCCGATCAGCCACGTCATCAGTGCATGCGCAGTCACGTCATCAGTGCATGATAGCCACGTGATCAGTGCATGCTCAGTCACGTGATCTGGACTTGATCAGCCACGTGATCAGTGCCTGCAGAGTCACGTGATCAGGGCCTGCTGAGCTGCGTGATTCCTGCCGGCTCATCTGCATGACAATTGCCAGCTGAGCTGCGTGATTCCTGTCGGCTCATCTGCTTGACAATTGCCAGCTGAGCTGCGTGATTCCTGCCTGGTCACGTGCTTGATTATTGCCAGTTGAGCAGCATGATTCGTCACTGCTGAGCTCCATGCTTATTGCCTGCTGATTGCGTGGTTCGTGTCTGCTCAGCTCTTTGAGTATTGCCTCCTGAGGTCCCTGTTCGGTCGCCACCTGCCGGGGACCAGCCCCAACTGATCCAGGGTATTCGAAGGAGAGATGGCCTAGGCGACTATTTATATGCTAATCAGAGATGTCAAGAATAATAGTATGAGGAGAGCTCAGTAGGAAAATTCGGTGGAGAAAAGAGACTGAGTAGCTTGGTTTACGCGGAAGACCAATCAAACTTCAAGACAAGAAGTTTGCACCACTTACGTAGGCCGCAGGCGCCCTCTCGAATAGCGAAAGGTGCCTCACCCTAGACACCTTCTCGAGTGGGTCTTAGCAGCCCAGGCATAATTAGTAAGCGTGGTGGGTTCCGCGCTCCAGATGGAGACTCAGCTGGAAGTTAAAGGGAAGAATGACAAGGAACTTTATGAATTGGAGCTGTAAGTTAACTCTTTGACAGAGAGAGCGAGATGGTGGTGGGGGACAGCCCCCAGTGAAATCAGAGGTGAGAGCACAAAGCAATACAGTAGGCAGACTCCGGTTTTTTTGGGGGAGATGCTCGAGAATATCCGGGTGGACTCCTGAGGCTCGATCCCGCATTTGCGTATGCCGAGCCTCCTTCCTCATGACCTTTGTCCAGAGTGGAATGCCTCCCCGGCTCCCGGCACATGATCAGTGCATGCTCAGTCACGATATCAGTGCCTGCTCAGCCACGTGATCACTGACGGCACAGTCACGTGATCAGCGCCTCTCAGTCACGTGATCACCGTATGATAAACACGTGATCAGTGAACGACCAGCCACGTGATCACTGCATGCGCGGTCAGGTGGTCAGTTCCTGATCAGCCACCTGATCAGTGCGTGCACAGTCCCCTGATCAGCGCCTGTCAGTCACTGATCACTGCCTGATAAACACGTGATCAGTGCCCGAACAGCCACGTCATCAGTGCATGCGCAGTCACGTGATCAGTGCATGATAGCCACGTGATCAGTGCGTGCACAGTCCCATGATCAGCGCCTGTCAGTCACTGATCATTGCCTGATAAACACGTGATCAGTGCATGATGAGCCATGTGATCAGTGCCCGATCAGCCACGTCATCAGTGCATGCGCAGTCACGTCATCAGTGCATGATAGCCACGTGATCAGTGCATGCTCAGTCACGTGATCTGGACTTGATCAGCCACGTGATCAGTGCCTGCAGAGTCACGTGATCAGGGCCTGCTGAGCTGCGTGATTCCTGCCGGCTCATCTGCATGACAATTGCCAGCTGAGCTGCGTGATTCCTGTCGGCTCATCTGCTTGACAATTGCCAGCTGAGCTGCGTGATTCCTGCCTGGTCACGTGCTTGATTATTGCCAGTTGAGCAGCATGATTCGTCACTGCTGAGCTCCATGCTTATTGCCTGCTGATTGCGTGGTTCGTGTCTGCTCAGCTCTTTGAGTATTGCCTCCTGAGGTCCCTGTTCGGTCGCCACCTGCCGGGGACCAGCCCCAACTGATCCAGGGTATTCGAAGGAGAGATGGCCTAGGCGACTATTTATATGCTAATCAGAGATGTCAAGAATAATAGTATGAGGAGAGCTCAGTAGGAAAATTCGGTGGAGAAAAGAGACTGAGTAGCTTGGTTTACGCGGAAGACCAATCAAACTTCAAGACAAGAAGTTTGCACCACTTACGTAGGCCGCAGGCGCCCTCTCGAATAGCGAAAGGTGCCTCACCCTAGACACCTTCTCGAGTGGGTCTTAGCAGCCCAGGCATAATTAGTAAGCGTGGTGGGTTCCGCGCTCCAGATGGAGACTCAGCTGGAAGTTAAAGGGAAGAATGACAAGGAACTTTATGAATTGGAGCTGTAAGTTAACTCTTTGACAGAGAGAGCGAGATGGTGGTGGGGGACAGCCCCCAGTGAAATCAGAGGTGAGAGCACAAAGCAATACAGTAGGCAGACTCCGGTTTTTTTGGGGGGAGATGCTCGAGAATATCCGGGTGGACTCCTGAGGCTCGATCCCGCATTTGCGTATGCCGAGCCTCCTTCCTCATGACCTTTGTCCAGAGTGGAATGCCTCCCCGGCTCCCGGCACATGATCAGTGCATGCTCAGTCACGATATCAGTGCCTGCTCAGCCACGTGATCACTGACGGCACAGTCACGTGATCAGCGCCTCTCAGTCACGTGATCACCGTATGATAAACACGTGATCAGTGAACGACCAGCCACGTGATCACTGCATGCGCGGTCAGGTGGTCAGTTCCTGATCAGCCACCTGATCAGTGCGTGCACAGTCCCCTGATCAGCGCCTGTCAGTCACTGATCACTGCCTGATAAACACGTGATCAGTGCCCGAACAGCCACGTCATCAGTGCATGCGCAGTCACGTGATCAGTGCATGATAGCCACGTGATCAGTGCGTGCACAGTCCCATGATCAGCGCCTGTCAGTCACTGATCATTGCCTGATAAACACGTGATCAGTGCATGATGAGCCATGTGATCAGTGCCCGATCAGCCACGTCATCAGTGCATGCGCAGTCACGTCATCAGTGCATGATAGCCACGTGATCAGTGCATGCTCAGTCACGTGATCTGGACTTGATCAGCCACGTGATCAGTGCCTGCAGAGTCACGTGATCAGGGCCTGCTGAGCTGCGTGATTCCTGCCGGCTCATCTGCATGACAATTGCCAGCTGAGCTGCGTGATTCCTGTCGGCTCATCTGCTTGACAATTGCCAGCTGAGCTGCGTGATTCCTGCCTGGTCACGTGCTTGATTATTGCCAGTTGAGCAGCATGATTCGTCACTGCTGAGCTCCATGCTTATTGCCTGCTGATTGCGTGGTTCGTGTCTGCTCAGCTCTTTGAGTATTGCCTCCTGAGGTCCCTGTTCGGTCGCCACCTGCCGGGGACCAGCCCCAACTGATCCAGGGTATTCGAAGGAGAGATGGCCTAGGCGACTATTTATATGCTAATCAGAGATGTCAAGAATAATAGTATGAGGAGAGCTCAGTAGGAAAATTCGGTGGAGAAAAGAGACTGAGTAGCTTGGTTTACGCGGAAGACCAATCAAACTTCAAGACAAGAAGTTTGCACCACTTACGTAGGCCGCAGGCGCCCTCTCGAATAGCGAAAGGTGCCTCACCCTAGACACCTTCTCGAGTGGGTCTTAGCAGCCCAGGCATAATTAGTAAGCGTGGTGGGTTCCGCGCTCCAGATGGAGACTCAGCTGGAAGTTAAAGGGAAGAATGACAAGGAACTTTATGAATTGGAGCTGTAAGTTAACTCTTTGACAGAGAGAGCGAGATGGTGGTGGGGGACAGCCCCCAGTGAAATCAGAGGTGAGAGCACAAAGCAATACAGTAGGCAGACTCCGGTTTTTTTGGGGGGAGATGCTCGAGAATATCCGGGTGGACTCCTGAGGCTCGATCCCGCATTTGCGTATGCCGAGCCTCCTTCCTCATGACCTTTGTCCAGAGTGGAATGCCTCCCCGGCTCCCGGCACATGATCAGTGCATGCTCAGTCACGATATCAGTGCCTGCTCAGCCACGTGATCACTGACGGCACAGTCACGTGATCAGCGCCTCTCAGTCACGTGATCACCGTATGATAAACACGTGATCAGTGAACGACCAGCCACGTGATCACTGCATGCGCGGTCAGGTGGTCAGTTCCTGATCAGCCACCTGATCAGTGCGTGCACAGTCCCCTGATCAGCGCCTGTCAGTCACTGATCACTGCCTGATAAACACGTGATCAGTGCCCGAACAGCCACGTCATCAGTGCATGCGCAGTCACGTGATCAGTGCATGATAGCCACGTGATCAGTGCGTGCACAGTCCCATGATCAGCGCCTGTCAGTCACTGATCATTGCCTGATAAACACGTGATCAGTGCATGATGAGCCATGTGATCAGTGCCCGATCAGCCACGTCATCAGTGCATGCGCAGTCACGTCATCAGTGCATGATAGCCACGTGATCAGTGCATGCTCAGTCACGTGATCTGGACTTGATCAGCCACGTGATCAGTGCCTGCAGAGTCACGTGATCAGGGCCTGCTGAGCTGCGTGATTCCTGCCGGCTCATCTGCATGACAATTGCCAGCTGAGCTGCGTGATTCCTGTCGGCTCATCTGCTTGACAATTGCCAGCTGAGCTGCGTGATTCCTGCCTGGTCACGTGCTTGATTATTGCCAGTTGAGCAGCATGATTCGTCACTGCTGAGCTCCATGCTTATTGCCTGCTGATTGCGTGGTTCGTGTCTGCTCAGCTCTTTGAGTATTGCCTCCTGAGGTCCCTGTTCGGTCGCCACCTGCCGGGGACCAGCCCCAACTGATCCAGGGTATTCGAAGGAGAGATGGCCTAGGCGACTATTTATATGCTAATCAGAGATGTCAAGAATAATAGTATGAGGAGAGCTCAGTAGGAAAATTCGGTGGAGAAAAGAGACTGAGTAGCTTGGTTTACGCGGAAGACCAATCAAACTTCAAGACAAGAAGTTTGCACCACTTACGTAGGCCGCAGGCGCCCTCTCGAATAGCGAAAGGTGCCTCACCCTAGACACCTTCTCGAGTGGGTCTTAGCAGCCCAGGCATAATTAGTAAGCGTGGTGGGTTCCGCGCTCCAGATGGAGACTCAGCTGGAAGTTAAAGGGAAGAATGACAAGGAACTTTATGAATTGGAGCTGTAAGTTAACTCTTTGACAGAGAGAGCGAGATGGTGGTGGGGGACAGCCCCCAGTGAAATCAGAGGTGAGAGCACAAAGCAATACAGTAGGCAGACTCCGGTTTTTTTGGGGGGAGATGCTCGAGAATATCCGGGTGGACTCCTGAGGCTCGATCCCGCATTTGCGTATGCCGAGCCTCCTTCCTCATGACCTTTGTCCAGAGTGGAATGCCTCCCCGGCTCCCGGCACATGATCAGTGCATGCTCAGTCACGATATCAGTGCCTGCTCAGCCACGTGATCACTGACGGCACAGTCACGTGATCAGCGCCTCTCAGTCACGTGATCACCGTATGATAAACACGTGATCAGTGAACGACCAGCCACGTGATCACTGCATGCGCGGTCAGGTGGTCAGTTCCTGATCAGCCACCTGATCAGTGCGTGCACAGTCCCCTGATCAGCGCCTGTCAGTCACTGATCACTGCCTGATAAACACGTGATCAGTGCCCGAACAGCCACGTCATCAGTGCATGCGCAGTCACGTGATCAGTGCATGATAGCCACGTGATCAGTGCGTGCACAGTCCCATGATCAGCGCCTGTCAGTCACTGATCATTGCCTGATAAACACGTGATCAGTGCATGATGAGCCATGTGATCAGTGCCCGATCAGCCACGTCATCAGTGCATGCGCAGTCACGTCATCAGTGCATGATAGCCACGTGATCAGTGCATGCTCAGTCACGTGATCTGGACTTGATCAGCCACGTGATCAGTGCCTGCAGAGTCACGTGATCAGGGCCTGCTGAGCTGCGTGATTCCTGCCGGCTCATCTGCATGACAATTGCCAGCTGAGCTGCGTGATTCCTGTCGGCTCATCTGCTTGACAATTGCCAGCTGAGCTGCGTGATTCCTGCCTGGTCACGTGCTTGATTATTGCCAGTTGAGCAGCATGATTCGTCACTGCTGAGCTCCATGCTTATTGCCTGCTGATTGCGTGGTTCGTGTCTGCTCAGCTCTTTGAGTATTGCCTCCTGAGGTCCCTGTTCGGTCGCCACCTGCCGGGGACCAGCCCCAACTGATCCAGGGTATTCGAAGGAGAGATGGCCTAGGCGACTATTTATATGCTAATCAGAGATGTCAAGAATAATAGTATGAGGAGAGCTCAGTAGGAAAATTCGGTGGAGAAAAGAGACTGAGTAGCTTGGTTTACGCGGAAGACCAATCAAACTTCAAGACAAGAAGTTTGCACCACTTACGTAGGCCGCAGGCGCCCTCTCGAATAGCGAAAGGTGCCTCACCCTAGACACCTTCTCGAGTGGGTCTTAGCAGCCCAGGCATAATTAGTAAGCGTGGTGGGTTCCGCGCTCCAGATGGAGACTCAGCTGGAAGTTAAAGGGAAGAATGACAAGGAACTTTATGAATTGGAGCTGTAAGTTAACTCTTTGACAGAGAGAGCGAGATGGTGGTGGGGGACAGCCCCCAGTGAAATCAGAGGTGAGAGCACAAAGCAATACAGTAGGCAGACTCCGGTTTTTTGGGGGGAGATGCTCGAGAATATCCGGGTGGACTCCTGAGGCTCGATCCCGCATTTGCGTATGCCGAGCCTCCTTCCTCATGACCTTTGTCCAGAGTGGAATGCCTCCCCGGCTCCCGGCACATGATCAGTGCATGCTCAGTCACGATATCAGTGCCTGCTCAGCCACGTGATCACTGACGGCACAGTCACGTGATCAGCGCCTCTCAGTCACGTGATCACCGTATGATAAACACGTGATCAGTGAACGACCAGCCACGTGATCACTGCATGCGCGGTCAGGTGGTCAGTTCCTGATCAGCCACCTGATCAGTGCGTGCACAGTCCCCTGATCAGCGCCTGTCAGTCACTGATCACTGCCTGATAAACACGTGATCAGTGCCCGAACAGCCACGTCATCAGTGCATGCGCAGTCACGTGATCAGTGCATGATAGCCACGTGATCAGTGCGTGCACAGTCCCATGATCAGCGCCTGTCAGTCACTGATCATTGCCTGATAAACACGTGATCAGTGCATGATGAGCCATGTGATCAGTGCCCGATCAGCCACGTCATCAGTGCATGCGCAGTCACGTCATCAGTGCATGATAGCCACGTGATCAGTGCATGCTCAGTCACGTGATCTGGACTTGATCAGCCACGTGATCAGTGCCTGCAGAGTCACGTGATCAGGGCCTGCTGAGCTGCGTGATTCCTGCCGGCTCATCTGCATGACAATTGCCAGCTGAGCTGCGTGATTCCTGTCGGCTCATCTGCTTGACAATTGCCAGCTGAGCTGCGTGATTCCTGCCTGGTCACGTGCTTGATTATTGCCAGTTGAGCAGCATGATTCGTCACTGCTGAGCTCCATGCTTATTGCCTGCTGATTGCGTGGTTCGTGTCTGCTCAGCTCTTTGAGTATTGCCTCCTGAGGTCCCTGTTCGGTCGCCACCTGCCGGGGACCAGCCCCAACTGATCCAGGGTATTCGAAGGAGAGATGGCCTAGGCGACTATTTATATGCTAATCAGAGATGTCAAGAATAATAGTATGAGGAGAGCTCAGTAGGAAAATTCGGTGGAGAAAAGAGACTGAGTAGCTTGGTTTACGCGGAAGACCAATCAAACTTCAAGACAAGAAGTTTGCACCACTTACGTAGGCCGCAGGCGCCCTCTCGAATAGCGAAAGGTGCCTCACCCTAGACACCTTCTCGAGTGGGTCTTAGCAGCCCAGGCATAATTAGTAAGCGTGGTGGGTTCCGCGCTCCAGATGGAGACTCAGCTGGAAGTTAAAGGGAAGAATGACAAGGAACTTTATGAATTGGAGCTGTAAGTTAACTCTTTGACAGAGAGAGCGAGATGGTGGTGGGGGACAGCCCCCAGTGAAATCAGAGGTGAGAGCACAAAGCAATACAGTAGGCAGACTCCGGTTTTTTGGGGGGAGATGCTCGAGAATATCCGGGTGGACTCCTGAGGCTCGATCCCGCATTTGCGTATGCCGAGCCTCCTTCCTCATGACCTTTGTCCAGAGTGGAATGCCTCCCCGGCTCCCGGCACATGATCAGTGCATGCTCAGTCACGATATCAGTGCCTGCTCAGCCACGTGATCACTGACGGCACAGTCACGTGATCAGCGCCTCTCAGTCACGTGATCACCGTATGATAAACACGTGATCAGTGAACGACCAGCCACGTGATCACTGCATGCGCGGTCAGGTGGTCAGTTCCTGATCAGCCACCTGATCAGTGCGTGCACAGTCCCCTGATCAGCGCCTGTCAGTCACTGATCACTGCCTGATAAACACGTGATCAGTGCCCGAACAGCCACGTCATCAGTGCATGCGCAGTCACGTGATCAGTGCATGATAGCCACGTGATCAGTGCGTGCACAGTCCCATGATCAGCGCCTGTCAGTCACTGATCATTGCCTGATAAACACGTGATCAGTGCATGATGAGCCATGTGATCAGTGCCCGATCAGCCACGTCATCAGTGCATGCGCAGTCACGTCATCAGTGCATGATAGCCACGTGATCAGTGCATGCTCAGTCACGTGATCTGGACTTGATCAGCCACGTGATCAGTGCCTGCAGAGTCACGTGATCAGGGCCTGCTGAGCTGCGTGATTCCTGCCGGCTCATCTGCATGACAATTGCCAGCTGAGCTGCGTGATTCCTGTCGGCTCATCTGCTTGACAATTGCCAGCTGAGCTGCGTGATTCCTGCCTGGTCACGTGCTTGATTATTGCCAGTTGAGCAGCATGATTCGTCACTGCTGAGCTCCATGCTTATTGCCTGCTGATTGCGTGGTTCGTGTCTGCTCAGCTCTTTGAGTATTGCCTCCTGAGGTCCCTGTTCGGTCGCCACCTGCCGGGGACCAGCCCCAACTGATCCAGGGTATTCGAAGGAGAGATGGCCTAGGCGACTATTTATATGCTAATCAGAGATGTCAAGAATAATAGTATGAGGAGAGCTCAGTAGGAAAATTCGGTGGAGAAAAGAGACTGAGTAGCTTGGTTTACGCGGAAGACCAATCAAACTTCAAGACAAGAAGTTTGCACCACTTACGTAGGCCGCAGGCGCCCTCTCGAATAGCGAAAGGTGCCTCACCCTAGACACCTTCTCGAGTGGGTCTTAGCAGCCCAGGCATAATTAGTAAGCGTGGTGGGTTCCGCGCTCCAGATGGAGACTCAGCTGGAAGTTAAAGGGAAGAATGACAAGGAACTTTATGAATTGGAGCTGTAAGTTAACTCTTTGACAGAGAGAGCGAGATGGTGGTGGGGGACAGCCCCCAGTGAAATCAGAGGTGAGAGCACAAAGCAATACAGTAGGCAGACTCCGGTTTTTTTGGGGGGAGATGCTCGAGAATATCCGGGTGGACTCCTGAGGCTCGATCCCGCATTTGCGTATGCCGAGCCTCCTTCCTCATGACCTTTGTCCAGAGTGGAATGCCTCCCCGGCTCCCGGCACATGATCAGTGCATGCTCAGTCACGATATCAGTGCCTGCTCAGCCACGTGATCACTGACGGCACAGTCACGTGATCAGCGCCTCTCAGTCACGTGATCACCGTATGATAAACACGTGATCAGTGAACGACCAGCCACGTGATCACTGCATGCGCGGTCAGGTGGTCAGTTCCTGATCAGCCACCTGATCAGTGCGTGCACAGTCCCCTGATCAGCGCCTGTCAGTCACTGATCACTGCCTGATAAACACGTGATCAGTGCCCGAACAGCCACGTCATCAGTGCATGCGCAGTCACGTGATCAGTGCATGATAGCCACGTGATCAGTGCGTGCACAGTCCCATGATCAGCGCCTGTCAGTCACTGATCATTGCCTGATAAACACGTGATCAGTGCATGATGAGCCATGTGATCAGTGCCCGATCAGCCACGTCATCAGTGCATGCGCAGTCACGTCATCAGTGCATGATAGCCACGTGATCAGTGCATGCTCAGTCACGTGATCTGGACTTGATCAGCCACGTGATCAGTGCCTGCAGAGTCACGTGATCAGGGCCTGCTGAGCTGCGTGATTCCTGCCGGCTCATCTGCATGACAATTGCCAGCTGAGCTGCGTGATTCCTGTCGGCTCATCTGCTTGACAATTGCCAGCTGAGCTGCGTGATTCCTGCCTGGTCACGTGCTTGATTATTGCCAGTTGAGCAGCATGATTCGTCACTGCTGAGCTCCATGCTTATTGCCTGCTGATTGCGTGGTTCGTGTCTGCTCAGCTCTTTGAGTATTGCCTCCTGAGGTCCCTGTTCGGTCGCCACCTGCCGGGGACCAGCCCCAACTGATCCAGGGTATTCGAAGGAGAGATGGCCTAGGCGACTATTTATATGCTAATCAGAGATGTCAAGAATAATAGTATGAGGAGAGCTCAGTAGGAAAATTCGGTGGAGAAAAGAGACTGAGTAGCTTGGTTTACGCGGAAGACCAATCAAACTTCAAGACAAGAAGTTTGCACCACTTACGTAGGCCGCAGGCGCCCTCTCGAATAGCGAAAGGTGCCTCACCCTAGACACCTTCTCGAGTGGGTCTTAGCAGCCCAGGCATAATTAGTAAGCGTGGTGGGTTCCGCGCTCCAGATGGAGACTCAGCTGGAAGTTAAAGGGAAGAATGACAAGGAACTTTATGAATTGGAGCTGTAAGTTAACTCTTTGACAGAGAGAGCGAGATGGTGGTGGGGGACAGCCCCCAGTGAAATCAGAGGTGAGAGCACAAAGCAATACAGTAGGCAGACTCCGGTTTTTTTGGGGGGAGATGCTCGAGAATATCCGGGTGGACTCCTGAGGCTCGATCCCGCATTTGCGTATGCCGAGCCTCCTTCCTCATGACCTTTGTCCAGAGTGGAATGCCTCCCCGGCTCCCGGCACATGATCAGTGCATGCTCAGTCACGATATCAGTGCCTGCTCAGCCACGTGATCACTGACGGCACAGTCACGTGATCAGCGCCTCTCAGTCACGTGATCACCGTATGATAAACACGTGATCAGTGAACGACCAGCCACGTGATCACTGCATGCGCGGTCAGGTGGTCAGTTCCTGATCAGCCACCTGATCAGTGCGTGCACAGTCCCCTGATCAGCGCCTGTCAGTCACTGATCACTGCCTGATAAACACGTGATCAGTGCCCGAACAGCCACGTCATCAGTGCATGCGCAGTCACGTGATCAGTGCATGATAGCCACGTGATCAGTGCGTGCACAGTCCCATGATCAGCGCCTGTCAGTCACTGATCATTGCCTGATAAACACGTGATCAGTGCATGATGAGCCATGTGATCAGTGCCCGATCAGCCACGTCATCAGTGCATGCGCAGTCACGTCATCAGTGCATGATAGCCACGTGATCAGTGCATGCTCAGTCACGTGATCTGGACTTGATCAGCCACGTGATCAGTGCCTGCAGAGTCACGTGATCAGGGCCTGCTGAGCTGCGTGATTCCTGCCGGCTCATCTGCATGACAATTGCCAGCTGAGCTGCGTGATTCCTGTCGGCTCATCTGCTTGACAATTGCCAGCTGAGCTGCGTGATTCCTGCCTGGTCACGTGCTTGATTATTGCCAGTTGAGCAGCATGATTCGTCACTGCTGAGCTCCATGCTTATTGCCTGCTGATTGCGTGGTTCGTGTCTGCTCAGCTCTTTGAGTATTGCCTCCTGAGGTCCCTGTTCGGTCGCCACCTGCCGGGGACCAGCCCCAACTGATCCAGGGTATTCGAAGGAGAGATGGCCTAGGCGACTATTTATATGCTAATCAGAGATGTCAAGAATAATAGTATGAGGAGAGCTCAGTAGGAAAATTCGGTGGAGAAAAGAGACTGAGTAGCTTGGTTTACGCGGAAGACCAATCAAACTTCAAGACAAGAAGTTTGCACCACTTACGTAGGCCGCAGGCGCCCTCTCGAATAGCGAAAGGTGCCTCACCCTAGACACCTTCTCGAGTGGGTCTTAGCAGCCCAGGCATAATTAGTAAGCGTGGTGGGTTCCGCGCTCCAGATGGAGACTCAGCTGGAAGTTAAAGGGAAGAATGACAAGGAACTTTATGAATTGGAGCTGTAAGTTAACTCTTTGACAGAGAGAGCGAGATGGTGGTGGGGGACAGCCCCCAGTGAAATCAGAGGTGAGAGCACAAAGCAATACAGTAGGCAGACTCCGGTTTTTTTGGGGGGAGATGCTCGAGAATATCCGGGTGGACTCCTGAGGCTCGATCCCGCATTTGCGTATGCCGAGCCTCCTTCCTCATGACCTTTGTCCAGAGTGGAATGCCTCCCCGGCTCCCGGCACATGATCAGTGCATGCTCAGTCACGATATCAGTGCCTGCTCAGCCACGTGATCACTGACGGCACAGTCACGTGATCAGCGCCTCTCAGTCACGTGATCACCGTATGATAAACACGTGATCAGTGAACGACCAGCCACGTGATCACTGCATGCGCGGTCAGGTGGTCAGTTCCTGATCAGCCACCTGATCAGTGCGTGCACAGTCCCCTGATCAGCGCCTGTCAGTCACTGATCACTGCCTGATAAACACGTGATCAGTGCCCGAACAGCCACGTCATCAGTGCATGCGCAGTCACGTGATCAGTGCATGATAGCCACGTGATCAGTGCGTGCACAGTCCCATGATCAGCGCCTGTCAGTCACTGATCATTGCCTGATAAACACGTGATCAGTGCATGATGAGCCATGTGATCAGTGCCCGATCAGCCACGTCATCAGTGCATGCGCAGTCACGTCATCAGTGCATGATAGCCACGTGATCAGTGCATGCTCAGTCACGTGATCTGGACTTGATCAGCCACGTGATCAGTGCCTGCAGAGTCACGTGATCAGGGCCTGCTGAGCTGCGTGATTCCTGCCGGCTCATCTGCATGACAATTGCCAGCTGAGCTGCGTGATTCCTGTCGGCTCATCTGCTTGACAATTGCCAGCTGAGCTGCGTGATTCCTGCCTGGTCACGTGCTTGATTATTGCCAGTTGAGCAGCATGATTCGTCACTGCTGAGCTCCATGCTTATTGCCTGCTGATTGCGTGGTTCGTGTCTGCTCAGCTCTTTGAGTATTGCCTCCTGAGGTCCCTGTTCGGTCGCCACCTGCCGGGGACCAGCCCCAACTGATCCAGGGTATTCGAAGGAGAGATGGCCTAGGCGACTATTTATATGCTAATCAGAGATGTCAAGAATAATAGTATGAGGAGAGCTCAGTAGGAAAATTCGGTGGAGAAAAGAGACTGAGTAGCTTGGTTTACGCGGAAGACCAATCAAACTTCAAGACAAGAAGTTTGCACCACTTACGTAGGCCGCAGGCGCCCTCTCGAATAGCGAAAGGTGCCTCACCCTAGACACCTTCTCGAGTGGGTCTTAGCAGCCCAGGCATAATTAGTAAGCGTGGTGGGTTCCGCGCTCCAGATGGAGACTCAGCTGGAAGTTAAAGGGAAGAATGACAAGGAACTTTATGAATTGGAGCTGTAAGTTAACTCTTTGACAGAGAGAGCGAGATGGTGGTGGGGGACAGCCCCCAGTGAAATCAGAGGTGAGAGCACAAAGCAATACAGTAGGCAGACTCCGGTTTTTTTGGGGGGAGATGCTCGAGAATATCCGGGTGGACTCCTGAGGCTCGATCCCGCATTTGCGTATGCCGAGCCTCCTTCCTCATGACCTTTGTCCAGAGTGGAATGCCTCCCCGGCTCCCGGCACATGATCAGTGCATGCTCAGTCACGATATCAGTGCCTGCTCAGCCACGTGATCACTGACGGCACAGTCACGTGATCAGCGCCTCTCAGTCACGTGATCACCGTATGATAAACACGTGATCAGTGAACGACCAGCCACGTGATCACTGCATGCGCGGTCAGGTGGTCAGTTCCTGATCAGCCACCTGATCAGTGCGTGCACAGTCCCCTGATCAGCGCCTGTCAGTCACTGATCACTGCCTGATAAACACGTGATCAGTGCCCGAACAGCCACGTCATCAGTGCATGCGCAGTCACGTGATCAGTGCATGATAGCCACGTGATCAGTGCGTGCACAGTCCCATGATCAGCGCCTGTCAGTCACTGATCATTGCCTGATAAACACGTGATCAGTGCATGATGAGCCATGTGATCAGTGCCCGATCAGCCACGTCATCAGTGCATGCGCAGTCACGTCATCAGTGCATGATAGCCACGTGATCAGTGCATGCTCAGTCACGTGATCTGGACTTGATCAGCCACGTGATCAGTGCCTGCAGAGTCACGTGATCAGGGCCTGCTGAGCTGCGTGATTCCTGCCGGCTCATCTGCATGACAATTGCCAGCTGAGCTGCGTGATTCCTGTCGGCTCATCTGCTTGACAATTGCCAGCTGAGCTGCGTGATTCCTGCCTGGTCACGTGCTTGATTATTGCCAGTTGAGCAGCATGATTCGTCACTGCTGAGCTCCATGCTTATTGCCTGCTGATTGCGTGGTTCGTGTCTGCTCAGCTCTTTGAGTATTGCCTCCTGAGGTCCCTGTTCGGTCGCCACCTGCCGGGGACCAGCCCCAACTGATCCAGGGTATTCGAAGGAGAGATGGCCTAGGCGACTATTTATATGCTAATCAGAGATGTCAAGAATAATAGTATGAGGAGAGCTCAGTAGGAAAATTCGGTGGAGAAAAGAGACTGAGTAGCTTGGTTTACGCGGAAGACCAATCAAACTTCAAGACAAGAAGTTTGCACCACTTACGTAGGCCGCAGGCGCCCTCTCGAATAGCGAAAGGTGCCTCACCCTAGACACCTTCTCGAGTGGGTCTTAGCAGCCCAGGCATAATTAGTAAGCGTGGTGGGTTCCGCGCTCCAGATGGAGACTCAGCTGGAAGTTAAAGGGAAGAATGACAAGGAACTTTATGAATTGGAGCTGTAAGTTAACTCTTTGACAGAGAGAGCGAGATGGTGGTGGGGGACAGCCCCCAGTGAAATCAGAGGTGAGAGCACAAAGCAATACAGTAGGCAGACTCCGGTTTTTTGGGGGGAGATGCTCGAGAATATCCGGGTGGACTCCTGAGGCTCGATCCCGCATTTGCGTATGCCGAGCCTCCTTCCTCATGACCTTTGTCCAGAGTGGAATGCCTCCCCGGCTCCCGGCACATGATCAGTGCATGCTCAGTCACGATATCAGTGCCTGCTCAGCCACGTGATCACTGACGGCACAGTCACGTGATCAGCGCCTCTCAGTCACGTGATCACCGTATGATAAACACGTGATCAGTGAACGACCAGCCACGTGATCACTGCATGCGCGGTCAGGTGGTCAGTTCCTGATCAGCCACCTGATCAGTGCGTGCACAGTCCCCTGATCAGCGCCTGTCAGTCACTGATCACTGCCTGATAAACACGTGATCAGTGCCCGAACAGCCACGTCATCAGTGCATGCGCAGTCACGTGATCAGTGCATGATAGCCACGTGATCAGTGCGTGCACAGTCCCATGATCAGCGCCTGTCAGTCACTGATCATTGCCTGATAAACACGTGATCAGTGCATGATGAGCCATGTGATCAGTGCCCGATCAGCCACGTCATCAGTGCATGCGCAGTCACGTCATCAGTGCATGATAGCCACGTGATCAGTGCATGCTCAGTCACGTGATCTGGACTTGATCAGCCACGTGATCAGTGCCTGCAGAGTCACGTGATCAGGGCCTGCTGAGCTGCGTGATTCCTGCCGGCTCATCTGCATGACAATTGCCAGCTGAGCTGCGTGATTCCTGTCGGCTCATCTGCTTGACAATTGCCAGCTGAGCTGCGTGATTCCTGCCTGGTCACGTGCTTGATTATTGCCAGTTGAGCAGCATGATTCGTCACTGCTGAGCTCCATGCTTATTGCCTGCTGATTGCGTGGTTCGTGTCTGCTCAGCTCTTTGAGTATTGCCTCCTGAGGTCCCTGTTCGGTCGCCACCTGCCGGGGACCAGCCCCAACTGATCCAGGGTATTCGAAGGAGAGATGGCCTAGGCGACTATTTATATGCTAATCAGAGATGTCAAGAATAATAGTATGAGGAGAGCTCAGTAGGAAAATTCGGTGGAGAAAAGAGACTGAGTAGCTTGGTTTACGCGGAAGACCAATCAAACTTCAAGACAAGAAGTTTGCACCACTTACGTAGGCCGCAGGCGCCCTCTCGAATAGCGAAAGGTGCCTCACCCTAGACACCTTCTCGAGTGGGTCTTAGCAGCCCAGGCATAATTAGTAAGCGTGGTGGGTTCCGCGCTCCAGATGGAGACTCAGCTGGAAGTTAAAGGGAAGAATGACAAGGAACTTTATGAATTGGAGCTGTAAGTTAACTCTTTGACAGAGAGAGCGAGATGGTGGTGGGGGACAGCCCCCAGTGAAATCAGAGGTGAGAGCACAAAGCAATACAGTAGGCAGACTCCGGTTTTTTTGGGGGGAGATGCTCGAGAATATCCGGGTGGACTCCTGAGGCTCGATCCCGCATTTGCGTATGCCGAGCCTCCTTCCTCATGACCTTTGTCCAGAGTGGAATGCCTCCCCGGCTCCCGGCACATGATCAGTGCATGCTCAGTCACGATATCAGTGCCTGCTCAGCCACGTGATCACTGACGGCACAGTCACGTGATCAGCGCCTCTCAGTCACGTGATCACCGTATGATAAACACGTGATCAGTGAACGACCAGCCACGTGATCACTGCATGCGCGGTCAGGTGGTCAGTTCCTGATCAGCCACCTGATCAGTGCGTGCACAGTCCCCTGATCAGCGCCTGTCAGTCACTGATCACTGCCTGATAAACACGTGATCAGTGCCCGAACAGCCACGTCATCAGTGCATGCGCAGTCACGTGATCAGTGCATGATAGCCACGTGATCAGTGCGTGCACAGTCCCATGATCAGCGCCTGTCAGTCACTGATCATTGCCTGATAAACACGTGATCAGTGCATGATGAGCCATGTGATCAGTGCCCGATCAGCCACGTCATCAGTGCATGCGCAGTCACGTCATCAGTGCATGATAGCCACGTGATCAGTGCATGCTCAGTCACGTGATCTGGACTTGATCAGCCACGTGATCAGTGCCTGCAGAGTCACGTGATCAGGGCCTGCTGAGCTGCGTGATTCCTGCCGGCTCATCTGCATGACAATTGCCAGCTGAGCTGCGTGATTCCTGTCGGCTCATCTGCTTGACAATTGCCAGCTGAGCTGCGTGATTCCTGCCTGGTCACGTGCTTGATTATTGCCAGTTGAGCAGCATGATTCGTCACTGCTGAGCTCCATGCTTATTGCCTGCTGATTGCGTGGTTCGTGTCTGCTCAGCTCTTTGAGTATTGCCTCCTGAGGTCCCTGTTCGGTCGCCACCTGCCGGGGACCAGCCCCAACTGATCCAGGGTATTCGAAGGAGAGATGGCCTAGGCGACTATTTATATGCTAATCAGAGATGTCAAGAATAATAGTATGAGGAGAGCTCAGTAGGAAAATTCGGTGGAGAAAAGAGACTGAGTAGCTTGGTTTACGCGGAAGACCAATCAAACTTCAAGACAAGAAGTTTGCACCACTTACGTAGGCCGCAGGCGCCCTCTCGAATAGCGAAAGGTGCCTCACCCTAGACACCTTCTCGAGTGGGTCTTAGCAGCCCAGGCATAATTAGTAAGCGTGGTGGGTTCCGCGCTCCAGATGGAGACTCAGCTGGAAGTTAAAGGGAAGAATGACAAGGAACTTTATGAATTGGAGCTGTAAGTTAACTCTTTGACAGAGAGAGCGAGATGGTGGTGGGGGACAGCCCCCAGTGAAATCAGAGGTGAGAGCACAAAGCAATACAGTAGGCAGACTCCGGTTTTTTGGGGGGAGATGCTCGAGAATATCCGGGTGGACTCCTGAGGCTCGATCCCGCATTTGCGTATGCCGAGCCTCCTTCCTCATGACCTTTGTCCAGAGTGGAATGCCTCCCCGGCTCCCGGCACATGATCAGTGCATGCTCAGTCACGATATCAGTGCCTGCTCAGCCACGTGATCACTGACGGCACAGTCACGTGATCAGCGCCTCTCAGTCACGTGATCACCGTATGATAAACACGTGATCAGTGAACGACCAGCCACGTGATCACTGCATGCGCGGTCAGGTGGTCAGTTCCTGATCAGCCACCTGATCATCAGATCAGCGTGCACAGTCCCCTGATCAGCGCCTGTCAGTCACTGATCACTGCCTGATAAACACGTGATCAGTGCCCGAACAGCCACGTCATCAGTGCATGCGCAGTCACGTGATCAGTGCATGATAGCCACGTGATCAGTGCGTGCACAGTCCCATGATCAGCGCCTGTCAGTCACTGATCATTGCCTGATAAACACGTGATCAGTGCATGATGAGCCATGTGATCAGTGCCCGATCAGCCACGTCATCAGTGCATGCGCAGTCACGTCATCAGTGCATGATAGCCACGTGATCAGTGCATGCTCAGTCACGTGATCTGGACTTGATCAGCCACGTGATCAGTGCCTGCAGAGTCACGTGATCAGGGCCTGCTGAGCTGCGTGATTCCTGCCGGCTCATCTGCATGACAATTGCCAGCTGAGCTGCGTGATTCCTGTCGGCTCATCTGCTTGACAATTGCCAGCTGAGCTGCGTGATTCCTGCCTGGTCACGTGCTTGATTATTGCCAGTTGAGCAGCATGATTCGTCACTGCTGAGCTCCATGCTTATTGCCTGCTGATTGCGTGGTTCGTGTCTGCTCAGCTCTTTGAGTATTGCCTCCTGAGGTCCCTGTTCGGTCGCCACCTGCCGGGGACCAGCCCCAACTGATCCAGGGTATTCGAAGGAGAGATGGCCTAGGCGACTATTTATATGCTAATCAGAGATGTCAAGAATAATAGTATGAGGAGAGCTCAGTAGGAAAATTCGGTGGAGAAAAGAGACTGAGTAGCTTGGTTTACGCGGAAGACCAATCAAACTTCAAGACAAGAAGTTTGCACCACTTACGTAGGCCGCAGGCGCCCTCTCGAATAGCGAAAGGTGCCTCACCCTAGACACCTTCTCGAGTGGGTCTTAGCAGCCCAGGCATAATTAGTAAGCGTGGTGGGTTCCGCGCTCCAGATGGAGACTCAGCTGGAAGTTAAAGGGAAGAATGACAAGGAACTTTATGAATTGGAGCTGTAAGTTAACTCTTTGACAGAGAGAGCGAGATGGTGGTGGGGGACAGCCCCCAGTGAAATCAGAGGTGAGAGCACAAAGCAATACAGTAGGCAGACTCCGGTTTTTTTGGGGGGAGATGCTCGAGAATATCCGGGTGGACTCCTGAGGCTCGATCCCGCATTTGCGTATGCCGAGCCTCCTTCCTCATGACCTTTGTCCAGAGTGGAATGCCTCCCCGGCTCCCGGCACATGATCAGTGCATGCTCAGTCACGATATCAGTGCCTGCTCAGCCACGTGATCACTGACGGCACAGTCACGTGATCAGCGCCTCTCAGTCACGTGATCACCGTATGATAAACACGTGATCAGTGAACGACCAGCCACGTGATCACTGCATGCGCGGTCAGGTGGTCAGTTCCTGATCAGCCACCTGATCAGTGCGTGCACAGTCCCCTGATCAGCGCCTGTCAGTCACTGATCACTGCCTGATAAACACGTGATCAGTGCCCGAACAGCCACGTCATCAGTGCATGCGCAGTCACGTGATCAGTGCATGATAGCCACGTGATCAGTGCGTGCACAGTCCCATGATCAGCGCCTGTCAGTCACTGATCATTGCCTGATAAACACGTGATCAGTGCATGATGAGCCATGTGATCAGTGCCCGATCAGCCACGTCATCAGTGCATGCGCAGTCACGTCATCAGTGCATGATAGCCACGTGATCAGTGCATGCTCAGTCACGTGATCTGGACTTGATCAGCCACGTGATCAGTGCCTGCAGAGTCACGTGATCAGGGCCTGCTGAGCTGCGTGATTCCTGCCGGCTCATCTGCATGACAATTGCCAGCTGAGCTGCGTGATTCCTGTCGGCTCATCTGCTTGACAATTGCCAGCTGAGCTGCGTGATTCCTGCCTGGTCACGTGCTTGATTATTGCCAGTTGAGCAGCATGATTCGTCACTGCTGAGCTCCATGCTTATTGCCTGCTGATTGCGTGGTTCGTGTCTGCTCAGCTCTTTGAGTATTGCCTCCTGAGGTCCCTGTTCGGTCGCCACCTGCCGGGGACCAGCCCCAACTGATCCAGGGTATTCGAAGGAGAGATGGCCTAGGCGACTATTTATATGCTAATCAGAGATGTCAAGAATAATAGTATGAGGAGAGCTCAGTAGGAAAATTCGGTGGAGAAAAGAGACTGAGTAGCTTGGTTTACGCGGAAGACCAATCAAACTTCAAGACAAGAAGTTTGCACCACTTACGTAGGCCGCAGGCGCCCTCTCGAATAGCGAAAGGTGCCTCACCCTAGACACCTTCTCGAGTGGGTCTTAGCAGCCCAGGCATAATTAGTAAGCGTGGTGGGTTCCGCGCTCCAGATGGAGACTCAGCTGGAAGTTAAAGGGAAGAATGACAAGGAACTTTATGAATTGGAGCTGTAAGTTAACTCTTTGACAGAGAGAGCGAGATGGTGGTGGGGGACAGCCCCCAGTGAAATCAGAGGTGAGAGCACAAAGCAATACAGTAGGCAGACTCCGGTTTTTTTGGGGGGAGATGCTCGAGAATATCCGGGTGGACTCCTGAGGCTCGATCCCGCATTTGCGTATGCCGAGCCTCCTTCCTCATGACCTTTGTCCAGAGTGGAATGCCTCCCCGGCTCCCGGCACATGATCAGTGCATGCTCAGTCACGATATCAGTGCCTGCTCAGCCACGTGATCACTGACGGCACAGTCACGTGATCAGCGCCTCTCAGTCACGTGATCACCGTATGATAAACACGTGATCAGTGAACGACCAGCCACGTGATCACTGCATGCGCGGTCAGGTGGTCAGTTCCTGATCAGCCACCTGATCAGTGCGTGCACAGTCCCCTGATCAGCGCCTGTCAGTCACTGATCACTGCCTGATAAACACGTGATCAGTGCCCGAACAGCCACGTCATCAGTGCATGCGCAGTCACGTGATCAGTGCATGATAGCCACGTGATCAGTGCGTGCACAGTCCCATGATCAGCGCCTGTCAGTCACTGATCATTGCCTGATAAACACGTGATCAGTGCATGATGAGCCATGTGATCAGTGCCCGATCAGCCACGTCATCAGTGCATGCGCAGTCACGTCATCAGTGCATGATAGCCACGTGATCAGTGCATGCTCAGTCACGTGATCTGGACTTGATCAGCCACGTGATCAGTGCCTGCAGAGTCACGTGATCAGGGCCTGCTGAGCTGCGTGATTCCTGCCGGCTCATCTGCATGACAATTGCCAGCTGAGCTGCGTGATTCCTGTCGGCTCATCTGCTTGACAATTGCCAGCTGAGCTGCGTGATTCCTGCCTGGTCACGTGCTTGATTATTGCCAGTTGAGCAGCATGATTCGTCACTGCTGAGCTCCATGCTTATTGCCTGCTGATTGCGTGGTTCGTGTCTGCTCAGCTCTTTGAGTATTGCCTCCTGAGGTCCCTGTTCGGTCGCCACCTGCCGGGGACCAGCCCCAACTGATCCAGGGTATTCGAAGGAGAGATGGCCTAGGCGACTATTTATATGCTAATCAGAGATGTCAAGAATAATAGTATGAGGAGAGCTCAGTAGGAAAATTCGGTGGAGAAAAGAGACTGAGTAGCTTGGTTTACGCGGAAGACCAATCAAACTTCAAGACAAGAAGTTTGCACCACTTACGTAGGCCGCAGGCGCCCTCTCGAATAGCGAAAGGTGCCTCACCCTAGACACCTTCTCGAGTGGGTCTTAGCAGCCCAGGCATAATTAGTAAGCGTGGTGGGTTCCGCGCTCCAGATGGAGACTCAGCTGGAAGTTAAAGGGAAGAATGACAAGGAACTTTATGAATTGGAGCTGTAAGTTAACTCTTTGACAGAGAGAGCGAGATGGTGGTGGGGGACAGCCCCCAGTGAAATCAGAGGTGAGAGCACAAAGCAATACAGTAGGCAGACTCCGGTTTTTTTGGGGGGAGATGCTCGAGAATATCCGGGTGGACTCCTGAGGCTCGATCCCGCATTTGCGTATGCCGAGCCTCCTTCCTCATGACCTTTGTCCAGAGTGGAATGCCTCCCCGGCTCCCGGCACATGATCAGTGCATGCTCAGTCACGATATCAGTGCCTGCTCAGCCACGTGATCACTGACGGCACAGTCACGTGATCAGCGCCTCTCAGTCACGTGATCACCGTATGATAAACACGTGATCAGTGAACGACCAGCCACGTGATCACTGCATGCGCGGTCAGGTGGTCAGTTCCTGATCAGCCACCTGATCAGTGCGTGCACAGTCCCCTGATCAGCGCCTGTCAGTCACTGATCACTGCCTGATAAACACGTGATCAGTGCCCGAACAGCCACGTCATCAGTGCATGCGCAGTCACGTGATCAGTGCATGATAGCCACGTGATCAGTGCGTGCACAGTCCCATGATCAGCGCCTGTCAGTCACTGATCATTGCCTGATAAACACGTGATCAGTGCATGATGAGCCATGTGATCAGTGCCCGATCAGCCACGTCATCAGTGCATGCGCAGTCACGTCATCAGTGCATGATAGCCACGTGATCAGTGCATGCTCAGTCACGTGATCTGGACTTGATCAGCCACGTGATCAGTGCCTGCAGAGTCACGTGATCAGGGCCTGCTGAGCTGCGTGATTCCTGCCGGCTCATCTGCATGACAATTGCCAGCTGAGCTGCGTGATTCCTGTCGGCTCATCTGCTTGACAATTGCCAGCTGAGCTGCGTGATTCCTGCCTGGTCACGTGCTTGATTATTGCCAGTTGAGCAGCATGATTCGTCACTGCTGAGCTCCATGCTTATTGCCTGCTGATTGCGTGGTTCGTGTCTGCTCAGCTCTTTGAGTATTGCCTCCTGAGGTCCCTGTTCGGTCGCCACCTGCCGGGGACCAGCCCCAACTGATCCAGGGTATTCGAAGGAGAGATGGCCTAGGCGACTATTTATATGCTAATCAGAGATGTCAAGAATAATAGTATGAGGAGAGCTCAGTAGGAAAATTCGGTGGAGAAAAGAGACTGAGTAGCTTGGTTTACGCGGAAGACCAATCAAACTTCAAGACAAGAAGTTTGCACCACTTACGTAGGCCGCAGGCGCCCTCTCGAATAGCGAAAGGTGCCTCACCCTAGACACCTTCTCGAGTGGGTCTTAGCAGCCCAGGCATAATTAGTAAGCGTGGTGGGTTCCGCGCTCCAGATGGAGACTCAGCTGGAAGTTAAAGGGAAGAATGACAAGGAACTTTATGAATTGGAGCTGTAAGTTAACTCTTTGACAGAGAGAGCGAGATGGTGGTGGGGGACAGCCCCCAGTGAAATCAGAGGTGAGAGCACAAAGCAATACAGTAGGCAGACTCCGGTTTTTTTGGGGGGAGATGCTCGAGAATATCCGGGTGGACTCCTGAGGCTCGATCCCGCATTTGCGTATGCCGAGCCTCCTTCCTCATGACCTTTGTCCAGAGTGGAATGCCTCCCCGGCTCCCGGCACATGATCAGTGCATGCTCAGTCACGATATCAGTGCCTGCTCAGCCACGTGATCACTGACGGCACAGTCACGTGATCAGCGCCTCTCAGTCACGTGATCACCGTATGATAAACACGTGATCAGTGAACGACCAGCCACGTGATCACTGCATGCGCGGTCAGGTGGTCAGTTCCTGATCAGCCACCTGATCAGTGCGTGCACAGTCCCCTGATCAGCGCCTGTCAGTCACTGATCACTGCCTGATAAACACGTGATCAGTGCCCGAACAGCCACGTCATCAGTGCATGCGCAGTCACGTGATCAGTGCATGATAGCCACGTGATCAGTGCGTGCACAGTCCCATGATCAGCGCCTGTCAGTCACTGATCATTGCCTGATAAACACGTGATCAGTGCATGATGAGCCATGTGATCAGTGCCCGATCAGCCACGTCATCAGTGCATGCGCAGTCACGTCATCAGTGCATGATAGCCACGTGATCAGTGCATGCTCAGTCACGTGATCTGGACTTGATCAGCCACGTGATCAGTGCCTGCAGAGTCACGTGATCAGGGCCTGCTGAGCTGCGTGATTCCTGCCGGCTCATCTGCATGACAATTGCCAGCTGAGCTGCGTGATTCCTGTCGGCTCATCTGCTTGACAATTGCCAGCTGAGCTGCGTGATTCCTGCCTGGTCACGTGCTTGATTATTGCCAGTTGAGCAGCATGATTCGTCACTGCTGAGCTCCATGCTTATTGCCTGCTGATTGCGTGGTTCGTGTCTGCTCAGCTCTTTGAGTATTGCCTCCTGAGGTCCCTGTTCGGTCGCCACCTGCCGGGGACCAGCCCCAACTGATCCAGGGTATTCGAAGGAGAGATGGCCTAGGCGACTATTTATATGCTAATCAGAGATGTCAAGAATAATAGTATGAGGAGAGCTCAGTAGGAAAATTCGGTGGAGAAAAGAGACTGAGTAGCTTGGTTTACGCGGAAGACCAATCAAACTTCAAGACAAGAAGTTTGCACCACTTACGTAGGCCGCAGGCGCCCTCTCGAATAGCGAAAGGTGCCTCACCCTAGACACCTTCTCGAGTGGGTCTTAGCAGCCCAGGCATAATTAGTAAGCGTGGTGGGTTCCGCGCTCCAGA
The DNA here is from genome assembly GCF_032452875.1 of Bos javanicus. Lineage (NCBI taxonomy): Eukaryota > Metazoa > Chordata > Mammalia > Artiodactyla > Bovidae > Bos > Bos javanicus. The sequence continues at coordinate 74,803 of NW_026894155.1, read as the reverse complement.
TGGAGACTCAGCTGGAAGTTAAAGGGAAGAATGACAAGGAACTTTATGAATTGGAGCTGTAAGTTAACTCTTTGACAGAGAGAGCGAGATGGTGGTGGGGGACAGCCCCCAGTGAAATCAGAGGTGAGAGCACAAAGCAATACAGTAGGCAGACTCCGGTTTTTTTGGGGGGAGATGCTCGAGAATATCCGGGTGGACTCCTGAGGCTCGATCCCGCATTTGCGTATGCCGAGCCTCCTTCCTCATGACCTTTGTCCAGAGTGGAATGCCTCCCCGGCTCCCGGCACATGATCAGTGCATGCTCAGTCACGATATCAGTGCCTGCTCAGCCACGTGATCACTGACGGCACAGTCACGTGATCAGCGCCTCTCAGTCACGTGATCACCGTATGATAAACACGTGATCAGTGAACGACCAGCCACGTGATCACTGCATGCGCGGTCAGGTGGTCAGTTCCTGATCAGCCACCTGATCAGTGCGTGCACAGTCCCCTGATCAGCGCCTGTCAGTCACTGATCACTGCCTGATAAACACGTGATCAGTGCCCGAACAGCCACGTCATCAGTGCATGCGCAGTCACGTGATCAGTGCATGATAGCCACGTGATCAGTGCGTGCACAGTCCCATGATCAGCGCCTGTCAGTCACTGATCATTGCCTGATAAACACGTGATCAGTGCATGATGAGCCATGTGATCAGTGCCCGATCAGCCACGTCATCAGTGCATGCGCAGTCACGTCATCAGTGCATGATAGCCACGTGATCAGTGCATGCTCAGTCACGTGATCTGGACTTGATCAGCCACGTGATCAGTGCCTGCAGAGTCACGTGATCAGGGCCTGCTGAGCTGCGTGATTCCTGCCGGCTCATCTGCATGACAATTGCCAGCTGAGCTGCGTGATTCCTGTCGGCTCATCTGCTTGACAATTGCCAGCTGAGCTGCGTGATTCCTGCCTGGTCACGTGCTTGATTATTGCCAGTTGAGCAGCATGATTCGTCACTGCTGAGCTCCATGCTTATTGCCTGCTGATTGCGTGGTTCGTGTCTGCTCAGCTCTTTGAGTATTGCCTCCTGAGGTCCCTGTTCGGTCGCCACCTGCCGGGGACCAGCCCCAACTGATCCAGGGTATTCGAAGGAGAGATGGCCTAGGCGACTATTTATATGCTAATCAGAGATGTCAAGAATAATAGTATGAGGAGAGCTCAGTAGGAAAATTCGGTGGAGAAAAGAGACTGAGTAGCTTGGTTTACGCGGAAGACCAATCAAACTTCAAGACAAGAAGTTTGCACCACTTACGTAGGCCGCAGGCGCCCTCTCGAATAGCGAAAGGTGCCTCACCCTAGACACCTTCTCGAGTGGGTCTTAGCAGCCCAGGCATAATTAGTAAGCGTGGTGGGTTCCGCGCTCCAGATGGAGACTCAGCTGGAAGTTAAAGGGAAGAATGACAAGGAACTTTATGAATTGGAGCTGTAAGTTAACTCTTTGACAGAGAGAGCGAGATGGTGGTGGGGGACAGCCCCCAGTGAAATCAGAGGTGAGAGCACAAAGCAATACAGTAGGCAGACTCCGGTTTTTTTGGGGGGAGATGCTCGAGAATATCCGGGTGGACTCCTGAGGCTCGATCCCGCATTTGCGTATGCCGAGCCTCCTTCCTCATGACCTTTGTCCAGAGTGGAATGCCTCCCCGGCTCCCGGCACATGATCAGTGCATGCTCAGTCACGATATCAGTGCCTGCTCAGCCACGTGATCACTGACGGCACAGTCACGTGATCAGCGCCTCTCAGTCACGTGATCACCGTATGATAAACACGTGATCAGTGAACGACCAGCCACGTGATCACTGCATGCGCGGTCAGGTGGTCAGTTCCTGATCAGCCACCTGATCAGTGCGTGCACAGTCCCCTGATCAGCGCCTGTCAGTCACTGATCACTGCCTGATAAACACGTGATCAGTGCCCGAACAGCCACGTCATCAGTGCATGCGCAGTCACGTGATCAGTGCATGATAGCCACGTGATCAGTGCGTGCACAGTCCCATGATCAGCGCCTGTCAGTCACTGATCATTGCCTGATAAACACGTGATCAGTGCATGATGAGCCATGTGATCAGTGCCCGATCAGCCACGTCATCAGTGCATGCGCAGTCACGTCATCAGTGCATGATAGCCACGTGATCAGTGCATGCTCAGTCACGTGATCTGGACTTGATCAGCCACGTGATCAGTGCCTGCAGAGTCACGTGATCAGGGCCTGCTGAGCTGCGTGATTCCTGCCGGCTCATCTGCATGACAATTGCCAGCTGAGCTGCGTGATTCCTGTCGGCTCATCTGCTTGACAATTGCCAGCTGAGCTGCGTGATTCCTGCCTGGTCACGTGCTTGATTATTGCCAGTTGAGCAGCATGATTCGTCACTGCTGAGCTCCATGCTTATTGCCTGCTGATTGCGTGGTTCGTGTCTGCTCAGCTCTTTGAGTATTGCCTCCTGAGGTCCCTGTTCGGTCGCCACCTGCCGGGGACCAGCCCCAACTGATCCAGGGTATTCGAAGGAGAGATGGCCTAGGCGACTATTTATATGCTAATCAGAGATGTCAAGAATAATAGTATGAGGAGAGCTCAGTAGGAAAATTCGGTGGAGAAAAGAGACTGAGTAGCTTGGTTTACGCGGAAGACCAATCAAACTTCAAGACAAGAAGTTTGCACCACTTACGTAGGCCGCAGGCGCCCTCTCGAATAGCGAAAGGTGCCTCACCCTAGACACCTTCTCGAGTGGGTCTTAGCAGCCCAGGCATAATTAGTAAGCGTGGTGGGTTCCGCGCTCCAGATGGAGACTCAGCTGGAAGTTAAAGGGAAGAATGACAAGGAACTTTATGAATTGGAGCTGTAAGTTAACTCTTTGACAGAGAGAGCGAGATGGTGGTGGGGGACAGCCCCCAGTGAAATCAGAGGTGAGAGCACAAAGCAATACAGTAGGCAGACTCCGGTTTTTTGGGGGGAGATGCTCGAGAATATCCGGGTGGACTCCTGAGGCTCGATCCCGCATTTGCGTATGCCGAGCCTCCTTCCTCATGACCTTTGTCCAGAGTGGAATGCCTCCCCGGCTCCCGGCACATGATCAGTGCATGCTCAGTCACGATATCAGTGCCTGCTCAGCCACGTGATCACTGACGGCACAGTCACGTGATCAGCGCCTCTCAGTCACGTGATCACCGTATGATAAACACGTGATCAGTGAACGACCAGCCACGTGATCACTGCATGCGCAGGTGGTCAGGTCAGGTCAGTTCCTGATCAGCCACCTGATCAGTGCAGTGCACAGTCCCCTGATCAGCGCCTGTCAGTCACTGATCACTGCCTGATAAACACGTGATCAGTGCCCGAACAGCCACGTCATCAGTGCATGCGCAGTCACGTGATCAGTGCATGATAGCCACGTGATCAGTGCGTGCACAGTCCCATGATCAGCGCCTGTCAGTCACTGATCATTGCCTGATAAACACGTGATCAGTGCATGATGAGCCATGTGATCAGTGCCCGATCAGCCACGTCATCAGTGCATGCGCAGTCACGTCATCAGTGCATGATAGCCACGTGATCAGTGCATGCTCAGTCACGTGATCTGGACTTGATCAGCCACGTGATCAGTGCCTGCAGAGTCACGTGATCAGGGCCTGCTGAGCTGCGTGATTCCTGCCGGCTCATCTGCATGACAATTGCCAGCTGAGCTGCGTGATTCCTGTCGGCTCATCTGCTTGACAATTGCCAGCTGAGCTGCGTGATTCCTGCCTGGTCACGTGCTTGATTATTGCCAGTTGAGCAGCATGATTCGTCACTGCTGAGCTCCATGCTTATTGCCTGCTGATTGCGTGGTTCGTGTCTGCTCAGCTCTTTGAGTATTGCCTCCTGAGGTCCCTGTTCGGTCGCCACCTGCCGGGGACCAGCCCCAACTGATCCAGGGTATTCGAAGGAGAGATGGCCTAGGCGACTATTTATATGCTAATCAGAGATGTCAAGAATAATAGTATGAGGAGAGCTCAGTAGGAAAATTCGGTGGAGAAAAGAGACTGAGTAGCTTGGTTTACGCGGAAGACCAATCAAACTTCAAGACAAGAAGTTTGCACCACTTACGTAGGCCGCAGGCGCCCTCTCGAATAGCGAAAGGTGCCTCACCCTAGACACCTTCTCGAGTGGGTCTTAGCAGCCCAGGCATAATTAGTAAGCGTGGTGGGTTCCGCGCTCCAGATGGAGACTCAGCTGGAAGTTAAAGGGAAGAATGACAAGGAACTTTATGAATTGGAGCTGTAAGTTAACTCTTTGACAGAGAGAGCGAGATGGTGGTGGGGGACAGCCCCCAGTGAAATCAGAGGTGAGAGCACAAAGCAATACAGTAGGCAGACTCCGGTTTTTTTGGGGGGAGATGCTCGAGAATATCCGGGTGGACTCCTGAGGCTCGATCCCGCATTTGCGTATGCCGAGCCTCCTTCCTCATGACCTTTGTCCAGAGTGGAATGCCTCCCCGGCTCCCGGCACATGATCAGTGCATGCTCAGTCACGATATCAGTGCCTGCTCAGCCACGTGATCACTGACGGCACAGTCACGTGATCAGCGCCTCTCAGTCACGTGATCACCGTATGATAAACACGTGATCAGTGAACGACCAGCCACGTGATCACTGCATGCGCGGTCAGGTGGTCAGTTCCTGATCAGCCACCTGATCAGTGCGTGCACAGTCCCCTGATCAGCGCCTGTCAGTCACTGATCACTGCCTGATAAACACGTGATCAGTGCCCGAACAGCCACGTCATCAGTGCATGCGCAGTCACGTGATCAGTGCATGATAGCCACGTGATCAGTGCGTGCACAGTCCCATGATCAGCGCCTGTCAGTCACTGATCATTGCCTGATAAACACGTGATCAGTGCATGATGAGCCATGTGATCAGTGCCCGATCAGCCACGTCATCAGTGCATGCGCAGTCACGTCATCAGTGCATGATAGCCACGTGATCAGTGCATGCTCAGTCACGTGATCTGGACTTGATCAGCCACGTGATCAGTGCCTGCAGAGTCACGTGATCAGGGCCTGCTGAGCTGCGTGATTCCTGCCGGCTCATCTGCATGACAATTGCCAGCTGAGCTGCGTGATTCCTGTCGGCTCATCTGCTTGACAATTGCCAGCTGAGCTGCGTGATTCCTGCCTGGTCACGTGCTTGATTATTGCCAGTTGAGCAGCATGATTCGTCACTGCTGAGCTCCATGCTTATTGCCTGCTGATTGCGTGGTTCGTGTCTGCTCAGCTCTTTGAGTATTGCCTCCTGAGGTCCCTGTTCGGTCGCCACCTGCCGGGGACCAGCCCCAACTGATCCAGGGTATTCGAAGGAGAGATGGCCTAGGCGACTATTTATATGCTAATCAGAGATGTCAAGAATAATAGTATGAGGAGAGCTCAGTAGGAAAATTCGGTGGAGAAAAGAGACTGAGTAGCTTGGTTTACGCGGAAGACCAATCAAACTTCAAGACAAGAAGTTTGCACCACTTACGTAGGCCGCAGGCGCCCTCTCGAATAGCGAAAGGTGCCTCACCCTAGACACCTTCTCGAGTGGGTCTTAGCAGCCCAGGCATAATTAGTAAGCGTGGTGGGTTCCGCGCTCCAGATGGAGACTCAGCTGGAAGTTAAAGGGAAGAATGACAAGGAACTTTATGAATTGGAGCTGTAAGTTAACTCTTTGACAGAGAGAGCGAGATGGTGGTGGGGGACAGCCCCCAGTGAAATCAGAGGTGAGAGCACAAAGCAATACAGTAGGCAGACTCCGGTTTTTTTGGGGGAGATGCTCGAGAATATCCGGGTGGACTCCTGAGGCTCGATCCCGCATTTGCGTATGCCGAGCCTCCTTCCTCATGACCTTTGTCCAGAGTGGAATGCCTCCCCGGCTCCCGGCACATGATCAGTGCATGCTCAGTCACGATATCAGTGCCTGCTCAGCCACGTGATCACTGACGGCACAGTCACGTGATCAGCGCCTCTCAGTCACGTGATCACCGTATGATAAACACGTGATCAGTGAACGACCAGCCACGTGATCACTGCATGCGCGGTCAGGTGGTCAGTTCCTGATCAGCCACCTGATCAGTGCGTGCACAGTCCCCTGATCAGCGCCTGTCAGTCACTGATCACTGCCTGATAAACACGTGATCAGTGCCCGAACAGCCACGTCATCAGTGCATGCGCAGTCACGTGATCAGTGCATGATAGCCACGTGATCAGTGCGTGCACAGTCCCATGATCAGCGCCTGTCAGTCACTGATCATTGCCTGATAAACACGTGATCAGTGCATGATGAGCCATGTGATCAGTGCCCGATCAGCCACGTCATCAGTGCATGCGCAGTCACGTCATCAGTGCATGATAGCCACGTGATCAGTGCATGCTCAGTCACGTGATCTGGACTTGATCAGCCACGTGATCAGTGCCTGCAGAGTCACGTGATCAGGGCCTGCTGAGCTGCGTGATTCCTGCCGGCTCATCTGCATGACAATTGCCAGCTGAGCTGCGTGATTCCTGTCGGCTCATCTGCTTGACAATTGCCAGCTGAGCTGCGTGATTCCTGCCTGGTCACGTGCTTGATTATTGCCAGTTGAGCAGCATGATTCGTCACTGCTGAGCTCCATGCTTATTGCCTGCTGATTGCGTGGTTCGTGTCTGCTCAGCTCTTTGAGTATTGCCTCCTGAGGTCCCTGTTCGGTCGCCACCTGCCGGGGACCAGCCCCAACTGATCCAGGGTATTCGAAGGAGAGATGGCCTAGGCGACTATTTATATGCTAATCAGAGATGTCAAGAATAATAGTATGAGGAGAGCTCAGTAGGAAAATTCGGTGGAGAAAAGAGACTGAGTAGCTTGGTTTACGCGGAAGACCAATCAAACTTCAAGACAAGAAGTTTGCACCACTTACGTAGGCCGCAGGCGCCCTCTCGAATAGCGAAAGGTGCCTCACCCTAGACACCTTCTCGAGTGGGTCTTAGCAGCCCAGGCATAATTAGTAAGCGTGGTGGGTTCCGCGCTCCAGATGGAGACTCAGCTGGAAGTTAAAGGGAAGAATGACAAGGAACTTTATGAATTGGAGCTGTAAGTTAACTCTTTGACAGAGAGAGCGAGATGGTGGTGGGGGACAGCCCCCAGTGAAATCAGAGGTGAGAGCACAAAGCAATACAGTAGGCAGACTCCGGTTTTTTTGGGGGGAGATGCTCGAGAATATCCGGGTGGACTCCTGAGGCTCGATCCCGCATTTGCGTATGCCGAGCCTCCTTCCTCATGACCTTTGTCCAGAGTGGAATGCCTCCCCGGCTCCCGGCACATGATCAGTGCATGCTCAGTCACGATATCAGTGCCTGCTCAGCCACGTGATCACTGACGGCACAGTCACGTGATCAGCGCCTCTCAGTCACGTGATCACCGTATGATAAACACGTGATCAGTGAACGACCAGCCACGTGATCACTGCATGCGCGGTCAGGTGGTCAGTTCCTGATCAGCCACCTGATCAGTGCGTGCACAGTCCCCTGATCAGCGCCTGTCAGTCACTGATCACTGCCTGATAAACACGTGATCAGTGCCCGAACAGCCACGTCATCAGTGCATGCGCAGTCACGTGATCAGTGCATGATAGCCACGTGATCAGTGCGTGCACAGTCCCATGATCAGCGCCTGTCAGTCACTGATCATTGCCTGATAAACACGTGATCAGTGCATGATGAGCCATGTGATCAGTGCCCGATCAGCCACGTCATCAGTGCATGCGCAGTCACGTCATCAGTGCATGATAGCCACGTGATCAGTGCATGCTCAGTCACGTGATCTGGACTTGATCAGCCACGTGATCAGTGCCTGCAGAGTCACGTGATCAGGGCCTGCTGAGCTGCGTGATTCCTGCCGGCTCATCTGCATGACAATTGCCAGCTGAGCTGCGTGATTCCTGTCGGCTCATCTGCTTGACAATTGCCAGCTGAGCTGCGTGATTCCTGCCTGGTCACGTGCTTGATTATTGCCAGTTGAGCAGCATGATTCGTCACTGCTGAGCTCCATGCTTATTGCCTGCTGATTGCGTGGTTCGTGTCTGCTCAGCTCTTTGAGTATTGCCTCCTGAGGTCCCTGTTCGGTCGCCACCTGCCGGGGACCAGCCCCAACTGATCCAGGGTATTCGAAGGAGAGATGGCCTAGGCGACTATTTATATGCTAATCAGAGATGTCAAGAATAATAGTATGAGGAGAGCTCAGTAGGAAAATTCGGTGGAGAAAAGAGACTGAGTAGCTTGGTTTACGCGGAAGACCAATCAAACTTCAAGACAAGAAGTTTGCACCACTTACGTAGGCCGCAGGCGCCCTCTCGAATAGCGAAAGGTGCCTCACCCTAGACACCTTCTCGAGTGGGTCTTAGCAGCCCAGGCATAATTAGTAAGCGTGGTGGGTTCCGCGCTCCAGATGGAGACTCAGCTGGAAGTTAAAGGGAAGAATGACAAGGAACTTTATGAATTGGAGCTGTAAGTTAACTCTTTGACAGAGAGAGCGAGATGGTGGTGGGGGACAGCCCCCAGTGAAATCAGAGGTGAGAGCACAAAGCAATACAGTAGGCAGACTCCGGTTTTTTGGGGGGAGATGCTCGAGAATATCCGGGTGGACTCCTGAGGCTCGATCCCGCATTTGCGTATGCCGAGCCTCCTTCCTCATGACCTTTGTCCAGAGTGGAATGCCTCCCCGGCTCCCGGCACATGATCAGTGCATGCTCAGTCACGATATCAGTGCCTGCTCAGCCACGTGATCACTGACGGCACAGTCACGTGATCAGCGCCTCTCAGTCACGTGATCACCGTATGATAAACACGTGATCAGTGAACGACCAGCCACGTGATCACTGCATGCGCGGTCAGGTGGTCAGTTCCTGATCAGCCACCTGATCAGTGCGTGCACAGTCCCCTGATCAGCGCCTGTCAGTCACTGATCACTGCCTGATAAACACGTGATCAGTGCCCGAACAGCCACGTCATCAGTGCATGCGCAGTCACGTGATCAGTGCATGATAGCCACGTGATCAGTGCGTGCACAGTCCCATGATCAGCGCCTGTCAGTCACTGATCATTGCCTGATAAACACGTGATCAGTGCATGATGAGCCATGTGATCAGTGCCCGATCAGCCACGTCATCAGTGCATGCGCAGTCACGTCATCAGTGCATGATAGCCACGTGATCAGTGCATGCTCAGTCACGTGATCTGGACTTGATCAGCCACGTGATCAGTGCCTGCAGAGTCACGTGATCAGGGCCTGCTGAGCTGCGTGATTCCTGCCGGCTCATCTGCATGACAATTGCCAGCTGAGCTGCGTGATTCCTGTCGGCTCATCTGCTTGACAATTGCCAGCTGAGCTGCGTGATTCCTGCCTGGTCACGTGCTTGATTATTGCCAGTTGAGCAGCATGATTCGTCACTGCTGAGCTCCATGCTTATTGCCTGCTGATTGCGTGGTTCGTGTCTGCTCAGCTCTTTGAGTATTGCCTCCTGAGGTCCCTGTTCGGTCGCCACCTGCCGGGGACCAGCCCCAACTGATCCAGGGTATTCGAAGGAGAGATGGCCTAGGCGACTATTTATATGCTAATCAGAGATGTCAAGAATAATAGTATGAGGAGAGCTCAGTAGGAAAATTCGGTGGAGAAAAGAGACTGAGTAGCTTGGTTTACGCGGAAGACCAATCAAACTTCAAGACAAGAAGTTTGCACCACTTACGTAGGCCGCAGGCGCCCTCTCGAATAGCGAAAGGTGCCTCACCCTAGACACCTTCTCGAGTGGGTCTTAGCAGCCCAGGCATAATTAGTAAGCGTGGTGGGTTCCGCGCTCCAGATGGAGACTCAGCTGGAAGTTAAAGGGAAGAATGACAAGGAACTTTATGAATTGGAGCTGTAAGTTAACTCTTTGACAGAGAGAGCGAGATGGTGGTGGGGGACAGCCCCCAGTGAAATCAGAGGTGAGAGCACAAAGCAATACAGTAGGCAGACTCCGGTTTTTTTGGGGGGAGATGCTCGAGAATATCCGGGTGGACTCCTGAGGCTCGATCCCGCATTTGCGTATGCCGAGCCTCCTTCCTCATGACCTTTGTCCAGAGTGGAATGCCTCCCCGGCTCCCGGCACATGATCAGTGCATGCTCAGTCACGATATCAGTGCCTGCTCAGCCACGTGATCACTGACGGCACAGTCACGTGATCAGCGCCTCTCAGTCACGTGATCACCGTATGATAAACACGTGATCAGTGAACGACCAGCCACGTGATCACTGCATGCGCGGTCAGGTGGTCAGTTCCTGATCAGCCACCTGATCAGTGCGTGCACAGTCCCCTGATCAGCGCCTGTCAGTCACTGATCACTGCCTGATAAACACGTGATCAGTGCCCGAACAGCCACGTCATCAGTGCATGCGCAGTCACGTGATCAGTGCATGATAGCCACGTGATCAGTGCGTGCACAGTCCCATGATCAGCGCCTGTCAGTCACTGATCATTGCCTGATAAACACGTGATCAGTGCATGATGAGCCATGTGATCAGTGCCCGATCAGCCACGTCATCAGTGCATGCGCAGTCACGTCATCAGTGCATGATAGCCACGTGATCAGTGCATGCTCAGTCACGTGATCTGGACTTGATCAGCCACGTGATCAGTGCCTGCAGAGTCACGTGATCAGGGCCTGCTGAGCTGCGTGATTCCTGCCGGCTCATCTGCATGACAATTGCCAGCTGAGCTGCGTGATTCCTGTCGGCTCATCTGCTTGACAATTGCCAGCTGAGCTGCGTGATTCCTGCCTGGTCACGTGCTTGATTATTGCCAGTTGAGCAGCATGATTCGTCACTGCTGAGCTCCATGCTTATTGCCTGCTGATTGCGTGGTTCGTGTCTGCTCAGCTCTTTGAGTATTGCCTCCTGAGGTCCCTGTTCGGTCGCCACCTGCCGGGGACCAGCCCCAACTGATCCAGGGTATTCGAAGGAGAGATGGCCTAGGCGACTATTTATATGCTAATCAGAGATGTCAAGAATAATAGTATGAGGAGAGCTCAGTAGGAAAATTCGGTGGAGAAAAGAGACTGAGTAGCTTGGTTTACGCGGAAGACCAATCAAACTTCAAGACAAGAAGTTTGCACCACTTACGTAGGCCGCAGGCGCCCTCTCGAATAGCGAAAGGTGCCTCACCCTAGACACCTTCTCGAGTGGGTCTTAGCAGCCCAGGCATAATTAGTAAGCGTGGTGGGTTCCGCGCTCCAGATGGAGACTCAGCTGGAAGTTAAAGGGAAGAATGACAAGGAACTTTATGAATTGGAGCTGTAAGTTAACTCTTTGACAGAGAGAGCGAGATGGTGGTGGGGGACAGCCCCCAGTGAAATCAGAGGTGAGAGCACAAAGCAATACAGTAGGCAGACTCCGGTTTTTTTGGGGGGAGATGCTCGAGAATATCCGGGTGGACTCCTGAGGCTCGATCCCGCATTTGCGTATGCCGAGCCTCCTTCCTCATGACCTTTGTCCAGAGTGGAATGCCTCCCCGGCTCCCGGCACATGATCAGTGCATGCTCAGTCACGATATCAGTGCCTGCTCAGCCACGTGATCACTGACGGCACAGTCACGTGATCAGCGCCTCTCAGTCACGTGATCACCGTATGATAAACACGTGATCAGTGAACGACCAGCCACGTGATCACTGCATGCGCGGTCAGGTGGTCAGTTCCTGATCAGCCACCTGATCAGTGCGTGCACAGTCCCCTGATCAGCGCCTGTCAGTCACTGATCACTGCCTGATAAACACGTGATCAGTGCCCGAACAGCCACGTCATCAGTGCATGCGCAGTCACGTGATCAGTGCATGATAGCCACGTGATCAGTGCGTGCACAGTCCCATGATCAGCGCCTGTCAGTCACTGATCATTGCCTGATAAACACGTGATCAGTGCATGATGAGCCATGTGATCAGTGCCCGATCAGCCACGTCATCAGTGCATGCGCAGTCACGTCATCAGTGCATGATAGCCACGTGATCAGTGCATGCTCAGTCACGTGATCTGGACTTGATCAGCCACGTGATCAGTGCCTGCAGAGTCACGTGATCAGGGCCTGCTGAGCTGCGTGATTCCTGCCGGCTCATCTGCATGACAATTGCCAGCTGAGCTGCGTGATTCCTGTCGGCTCATCTGCTTGACAATTGCCAGCTGAGCTGCGTGATTCCTGCCTGGTCACGTGCTTGATTATTGCCAGTTGAGCAGCATGATTCGTCACTGCTGAGCTCCATGCTTATTGCCTGCTGATTGCGTGGTTCGTGTCTGCTCAGCTCTTTGAGTATTGCCTCCTGAGGTCCCTGTTCGGTCGCCACCTGCCGGGGACCAGCCCCAACTGATCCAGGGTATTCGAAGGAGAGATGGCCTAGGCGACTATTTATATGCTAATCAGAGATGTCAAGAATAATAGTATGAGGAGAGCTCAGTAGGAAAATTCGGTGGAGAAAAGAGACTGAGTAGCTTGGTTTACGCGGAAGACCAATCAAACTTCAAGACAAGAAGTTTGCACCACTTACGTAGGCCGCAGGCGCCCTCTCGAATAGCGAAAGGTGCCTCACCCTAGACACCTTCTCGAGTGGGTCTTAGCAGCCCAGGCATAATTAGTAAGCGTGGTGGGTTCCGCGCTCCAGATGGAGACTCAGCTGGAAGTTAAAGGGAAGAATGACAAGGAACTTTATGAATTGGAGCTGTAAGTTAACTCTTTGACAGAGAGAGCGAGATGGTGGTGGGGGACAGCCCCCAGTGAAATCAGAGGTGAGAGCACAAAGCAATACAGTAGGCAGACTCCGGTTTTTTTGGGGGGAGATGCTCGAGAATATCCGGGTGGACTCCTGAGGCTCGATCCCGCATTTGCGTATGCCGAGCCTCCTTCCTCATGACCTTTGTCCAGAGTGGAATGCCTCCCCGGCTCCCGGCACATGATCAGTGCATGCTCAGTCACGATATCAGTGCCTGCTCAGCCACGTGATCACTGACGGCACAGTCACGTGATCAGCGCCTCTCAGTCACGTGATCACCGTATGATAAACACGTGATCAGTGAACGACCAGCCACGTGATCACTGCATGCGCGGTCAGGTGGTCAGTTCCTGATCAGCCACCTGATCAGTGCGTGCACAGTCCCCTGATCAGCGCCTGTCAGTCACTGATCACTGCCTGATAAACACGTGATCAGTGCCCGAACAGCCACGTCATCAGTGCATGCGCAGTCACGTGATCAGTGCATGATAGCCACGTGATCAGTGCGTGCACAGTCCCATGATCAGCGCCTGTCAGTCACTGATCATTGCCTGATAAACACGTGATCAGTGCATGATGAGCCATGTGATCAGTGCCCGATCAGCCACGTCATCAGTGCATGCGCAGTCACGTCATCAGTGCATGATAGCCACGTGATCAGTGCATGCTCAGTCACGTGATCTGGACTTGATCAGCCACGTGATCAGTGCCTGCAGAGTCACGTGATCAGGGCCTGCTGAGCTGCGTGATTCCTGCCGGCTCATCTGCATGACAATTGCCATCTGAGCTGCGTGATTCCTGTCGGCTCATCTGCTTGACAATTGCCAGCTGAGCTGCGTGATTCCTGCCTGGTCACGTGCTTGATTATTGCCAGTTGAGCAGCATGATTCGTCACTGCTGAGCTCCATGCTTATTGCCTGCTGATTGCGTGGTTCGTGTCTGCTCAGCTCTTTGAGTATTGCCTCCTGAGGTCCCTGTTCGGTCGCCACCTGCCGGGGACCAGCCCCAACTGATCCAGGGTATTCGAAGGAGAGATGGCCTAGGCGACTATTTATATGCTAATCAGAGATGTCAAGAATAATAGTATGAGGAGAGCTCAGTAGGAAAATTCGGTGGAGAAAAGAGACTGAGTAGCTTGGTTTACGCGGAAGACCAATCAAACTTCAAGACAAGAAGTTTGCACCACTTACGTAGGCCGCAGGCGCCCTCTCGAATAGCGAAAGGTGCCTCACCCTAGACACCTTCTCGAGTGGGTCTTAGCAGCCCAGGCATAATTAGTAAGCGTGGTGGGTTCCGCGCTCCAGATGGAGACTCAGCTGGAAGTTAAAGGGAAGAATGACAAGGAACTTTATGAATTGGAGCTGTAAGTTAACTCTTTGACAGAGAGAGCGAGATGGTGGTGGGGGACAGCCCCCAGTGAAATCAGAGGTGAGAGCACAAAGCAATACAGTAGGCAGACTCCGGTTTTTTTGGGGGGAGATGCTCGAGAATATCCGGGTGGACTCCTGAGGCTCGATCCCGCATTTGCGTATGCCGAGCCTCCTTCCTCATGACCTTTGTCCAGAGTGGAATGCCTCCCCGGCTCCCGGCACATGATCAGTGCATGCTCAGTCACGATATCAGTGCCTGCTCAGCCACGTGATCACTGACGGCACAGTCACGTGATCAGCGCCTCTCAGTCACGTGATCACCGTATGATAAACACGTGATCAGTGAACGACCAGCCACGTGATCACTGCATGCGCGGTCAGGTGGTCAGTTCCTGATCAGCCACCTGATCAGTGCGTGCACAGTCCCCTGATCAGCGCCTGTCAGTCACTGATCACTGCCTGATAAACACGTGATCAGTGCCCGAACAGCCACGTCATCAGTGCATGCGCAGTCACGTGATCAGTGCATGATAGCCACGTGATCAGTGCGTGCACAGTCCCATGATCAGCGCCTGTCAGTCACTGATCATTGCCTGATAAACACGTGATCAGTGCATGATGAGCCATGTGATCAGTGCCCGATCAGCCACGTCATCAGTGCATGCGCAGTCACGTCATCAGTGCATGATAGCCACGTGATCAGTGCATGCTCAGTCACGTGATCTGGACTTGATCAGCCACGTGATCAGTGCCTGCAGAGTCACGTGATCAGGGCCTGCTGAGCTGCGTGATTCCTGCCGGCTCATCTGCATGACAATTGCCAGCTGAGCTGCGTGATTCCTGTCGGCTCATCTGCTTGACAATTGCCAGCTGAGCTGCGTGATTCCTGCCTGGTCACGTGCTTGATTATTGCCAGTTGAGCAGCATGATTCGTCACTGCTGAGCTCCATGCTTATTGCCTGCTGATTGCGTGGTTCGTGTCTGCTCAGCTCTTTGAGTATTGCCTCCTGAGGTCCCTGTTCGGTCGCCACCTGCCGGGGACCAGCCCCAACTGATCCAGGGTATTCGAAGGAGAGATGGCCTAGGCGACTATTTATATGCTAATCAGAGATGTCAAGAATAATAGTATGAGGAGAGCTCAGTAGGAAAATTCGGTGGAGAAAAGAGACTGAGTAGCTTGGTTTACGCGGAAGACCAATCAAACTTCAAGACAAGAAGTTTGCACCACTTACGTAGGCCGCAGGCGCCCTCTCGAATAGCGAAAGGTGCCTCACCCTAGACACCTTCTCGAGTGGGTCTTAGCAGCCCAGGCATAATTAGTAAGCGTGGTGGGTTCCGCGCTCCAGATGGAGACTCAGCTGGAAGTTAAAGGGAAGAATGACAAGGAACTTTATGAATTGGAGCTGTAAGTTAACTCTTTGACAGAGAGAGCGAGATGGTGGTGGGGGACAGCCCCCAGTGAAATCAGAGGTGAGAGCACAAAGCAATACAGTAGGCAGACTCCGGTTTTTTTGGGGGGAGATGCTCGAGAATATCCGGGTGGACTCCTGAGGCTCGATCCCGCATTTGCGTATGCCGAGCCTCCTTCCTCATGACCTTTGTCCAGAGTGGAATGCCTCCCCGGCTCCCGGCACATGATCAGTGCATGCTCAGTCACGATATCAGTGCCTGCTCAGCCACGTGATCACTGACGGCACAGTCACGTGATCAGCGCCTCTCAGTCACGTGATCACCGTATGATAAACACGTGATCAGTGAACGACCAGCCACGTGATCACTGCATGCGCGGTCAGGTGGTCAGTTCCTGATCAGCCACCTGATCAGTGCGTGCACAGTCCCCTGATCAGCGCCTGTCAGTCACTGATCACTGCCTGATAAACACGTGATCAGTGCCCGAACAGCCACGTCATCAGTGCATGCGCAGTCACGTGATCAGTGCATGATAGCCACGTGATCAGTGCGTGCACAGTCCCATGATCAGCGCCTGTCAGTC
The DNA here is from genome assembly GCF_032452875.1 of Bos javanicus. Classification (NCBI taxonomy): domain Eukaryota; kingdom Metazoa; phylum Chordata; class Mammalia; order Artiodactyla; family Bovidae; genus Bos; species Bos javanicus. The sequence continues at coordinate 58,621 of NW_026894155.1, read as the reverse complement.
ACTGATCATTGCCTGATAAACACGTGATCAGTGCATGATGAGCCATGTGATCAGTGCCCGATCAGCCACGTCATCAGTGCATGCGCAGTCACGTCATCAGTGCATGATAGCCACGTGATCAGTGCATGCTCAGTCACGTGATCTGGACTTGATCAGCCACGTGATCAGTGCCTGCAGAGTCACGTGATCAGGGCCTGCTGAGCTGCGTGATTCCTGCCGGCTCATCTGCATGACAATTGCCAGCTGAGCTGCGTGATTCCTGTCGGCTCATCTGCTTGACAATTGCCAGCTGAGCTGCGTGATTCCTGCCTGGTCACGTGCTTGATTATTGCCAGTTGAGCAGCATGATTCGTCACTGCTGAGCTCCATGCTTATTGCCTGCTGATTGCGTGGTTCGTGTCTGCTCAGCTCTTTGAGTATTGCCTCCTGAGGTCCCTGTTCGGTCGCCACCTGCCGGGGACCAGCCCCAACTGATCCAGGGTATTCGAAGGAGAGATGGCCTAGGCGACTATTTATATGCTAATCAGAGATGTCAAGAATAATAGTATGAGGAGAGCTCAGTAGGAAAATTCGGTGGAGAAAAGAGACTGAGTAGCTTGGTTTACGCGGAAGACCAATCAAACTTCAAGACAAGAAGTTTGCACCACTTACGTAGGCCGCAGGCGCCCTCTCGAATAGCGAAAGGTGCCTCACCCTAGACACCTTCTCGAGTGGGTCTTAGCAGCCCAGGCATAATTAGTAAGCGTGGTGGGTTCCGCGCTCCAGATGGAGACTCAGCTGGAAGTTAAAGGGAAGAATGACAAGGAACTTTATGAATTGGAGCTGTAAGTTAACTCTTTGACAGAGAGAGCGAGATGGTGGTGGGGGACAGCCCCCAGTGAAATCAGAGGTGAGAGCACAAAGCAATACAGTAGGCAGACTCCGGTTTTTTTGGGGGGAGATGCTCGAGAATATCCGGGTGGACTCCTGAGGCTCGATCCCGCATTTGCGTATGCCGAGCCTCCTTCCTCATGACCTTTGTCCAGAGTGGAATGCCTCCCCGGCTCCCGGCACATGATCAGTGCATGCTCAGTCACGATATCAGTGCCTGCTCAGCCACGTGATCACTGACGGCACAGTCACGTGATCAGCGCCTCTCAGTCACGTGATCACCGTATGATAAACACGTGATCAGTGAACGACCAGCCACGTGATCACTGCATGCGCGGTCAGGTGGTCAGTTCCTGATCAGCCACCTGATCAGTGCGTGCACAGTCCCCTGATCAGCGCCTGTCAGTCACTGATCACTGCCTGATAAACACGTGATCAGTGCCCGAACAGCCACGTCATCAGTGCATGCGCAGTCACGTGATCAGTGCATGATAGCCACGTGATCAGTGCGTGCACAGTCCCATGATCAGCGCCTGTCAGTCACTGATCATTGCCTGATAAACACGTGATCAGTGCATGATGAGCCATGTGATCAGTGCCCGATCAGCCACGTCATCAGTGCATGCGCAGTCACGTCATCAGTGCATGATAGCCACGTGATCAGTGCATGCTCAGTCACGTGATCTGGACTTGATCAGCCACGTGATCAGTGCCTGCAGAGTCACGTGATCAGGGCCTGCTGAGCTGCGTGATTCCTGCCGGCTCATCTGCATGACAATTGCCAGCTGAGCTGCGTGATTCCTGTCGGCTCATCTGCTTGACAATTGCCAGCTGAGCTGCGTGATTCCTGCCTGGTCACGTGCTTGATTATTGCCAGTTGAGCAGCATGATTCGTCACTGCTGAGCTCCATGCTTATTGCCTGCTGATTGCGTGGTTCGTGTCTGCTCAGCTCTTTGAGTATTGCCTCCTGAGGTCCCTGTTCGGTCGCCACCTGCCGGGGACCAGCCCCAACTGATCCAGGGTATTCGAAGGAGAGATGGCCTAGGCGACTATTTATATGCTAATCAGAGATGTCAAGAATAATAGTATGAGGAGAGCTCAGTAGGAAAATTCGGTGGAGAAAAGAGACTGAGTAGCTTGGTTTACGCGGAAGACCAATCAAACTTCAAGACAAGAAGTTTGCACCACTTACGTAGGCCGCAGGCGCCCTCTCGAATAGCGAAAGGTGCCTCACCCTAGACACCTTCTCGAGTGGGTCTTAGCAGCCCAGGCATAATTAGTAAGCGTGGTGGGTTCCGCGCTCCAGATGGAGACTCAGCTGGAAGTTAAAGGGAAGAATGACAAGGAACTTTATGAATTGGAGCTGTAAGTTAACTCTTTGACAGAGAGAGCGAGATGGTGGTGGGGGACAGCCCCCAGTGAAATCAGAGGTGAGAGCACAAAGCAATACAGTAGGCAGACTCCGGTTTTTTTGGGGGAGATGCTCGAGAATATCCGGGTGGACTCCTGAGGCTCGATCCCGCATTTGCGTATGCCGAGCCTCCTTCCTCATGACCTTTGTCCAGAGTGGAATGCCTCCCCGGCTCCCGGCACATGATCAGTGCATGCTCAGTCACGATATCAGTGCCTGCTCAGCCACGTGATCACTGACGGCACAGTCACGTGATCAGCGCCTCTCAGTCACGTGATCACCGTATGATAAACACGTGATCAGTGAACGACCAGCCACGTGATCACTGCATGCGCGGTCAGGTGGTCAGTTCCTGATCAGCCACCTGATCAGTGCGTGCACAGTCCCCTGATCAGCGCCTGTCAGTCACTGATCACTGCCTGATAAACACGTGATCAGTGCCCGAACAGCCACGTCATCAGTGCATGCGCAGTCACGTGATCAGTGCATGATAGCCACGTGATCAGTGCGTGCACAGTCCCATGATCAGCGCCTGTCAGTCACTGATCATTGCCTGATAAACACGTGATCAGTGCATGATGAGCCATGTGATCAGTGCCCGATCAGCCACGTCATCAGTGCATGCGCAGTCACGTCATCAGTGCATGATAGCCACGTGATCAGTGCATGCTCAGTCACGTGATCTGGACTTGATCAGCCACGTGATCAGTGCCTGCAGAGTCACGTGATCAGGGCCTGCTGAGCTGCGTGATTCCTGCCGGCTCATCTGCATGACAATTGCCAGCTGAGCTGCGTGATTCCTGTCGGCTCATCTGCTTGACAATTGCCAGCTGAGCTGCGTGATTCCTGCCTGGTCACGTGCTTGATTATTGCCAGTTGAGCAGCATGATTCGTCACTGCTGAGCTCCATGCTTATTGCCTGCTGATTGCGTGGTTCGTGTCTGCTCAGCTCTTTGAGTATTGCCTCCTGAGGTCCCTGTTCGGTCGCCACCTGCCGGGGACCAGCCCCAACTGATCCAGGGTATTCGAAGGAGAGATGGCCTAGGCGACTATTTATATGCTAATCAGAGATGTCAAGAATAATAGTATGAGGAGAGCTCAGTAGGAAAATTCGGTGGAGAAAAGAGACTGAGTAGCTTGGTTTACGCGGAAGACCAATCAAACTTCAAGACAAGAAGTTTGCACCACTTACGTAGGCCGCAGGCGCCCTCTCGAATAGCGAAAGGTGCCTCACCCTAGACACCTTCTCGAGTGGGTCTTAGCAGCCCAGGCATAATTAGTAAGCGTGGTGGGTTCCGCGCTCCAGATGGAGACTCAGCTGGAAGTTAAAGGGAAGAATGACAAGGAACTTTATGAATTGGAGCTGTAAGTTAACTCTTTGACAGAGAGAGCGAGATGGTGGTGGGGGACAGCCCCCAGTGAAATCAGAGGTGAGAGCACAAAGCAATACAGTAGGCAGACTCCGGTTTTTTTGGGGGGAGATGCTCGAGAATATCCGGGTGGACTCCTGAGGCTCGATCCCGCATTTGCGTATGCCGAGCCTCCTTCCTCATGACCTTTGTCCAGAGTGGAATGCCTCCCCGGCTCCCGGCACATGATCAGTGCATGCTCAGTCACGATATCAGTGCCTGCTCAGCCACGTGATCACTGACGGCACAGTCACGTGATCAGCGCCTCTCAGTCACGTGATCACCGTATGATAAACACGTGATCAGTGAACGACCAGCCACGTGATCACTGCATGCGCGGTCAGGTGGTCAGTTCCTGATCAGCCACCTGATCAGTGCGTGCACAGTCCCCTGATCAGCGCCTGTCAGTCACTGATCACTGCCTGATAAACACGTGATCAGTGCCCGAACAGCCACGTCATCAGTGCATGCGCAGTCACGTGATCAGTGCATGATAGCCACGTGATCAGTGCGTGCACAGTCCCATGATCAGCGCCTGTCAGTCACTGATCATTGCCTGATAAACACGTGATCAGTGCATGATGAGCCATGTGATCAGTGCCCGATCAGCCACGTCATCAGTGCATGCGCAGTCACGTCATCAGTGCATGATAGCCACGTGATCAGTGCATGCTCAGTCACGTGATCTGGACTTGATCAGCCACGTGATCAGTGCCTGCAGAGTCACGTGATCAGGGCCTGCTGAGCTGCGTGATTCCTGCCGGCTCATCTGCATGACAATTGCCAGCTGAGCTGCGTGATTCCTGTCGGCTCATCTGCTTGACAATTGCCAGCTGAGCTGCGTGATTCCTGCCTGGTCACGTGCTTGATTATTGCCAGTTGAGCAGCATGATTCGTCACTGCTGAGCTCCATGCTTATTGCCTGCTGATTGCGTGGTTCGTGTCTGCTCAGCTCTTTGAGTATTGCCTCCTGAGGTCCCTGTTCGGTCGCCACCTGCCGGGGACCAGCCCCAACTGATCCAGGGTATTCGAAGGAGAGATGGCCTAGGCGACTATTTATATGCTAATCAGAGATGTCAAGAATAATAGTATGAGGAGAGCTCAGTAGGAAAATTCGGTGGAGAAAAGAGACTGAGTAGCTTGGTTTACGCGGAAGACCAATCAAACTTCAAGACAAGAAGTTTGCACCACTTACGTAGGCCGCAGGCGCCCTCTCGAATAGCGAAAGGTGCCTCACCCTAGACACCTTCTCGAGTGGGTCTTAGCAGCCCAGGCATAATTAGTAAGCGTGGTGGGTTCCGCGCTCCAGATGGAGACTCAGCTGGAAGTTAAAGGGAAGAATGACAAGGAACTTTATGAATTGGAGCTGTAAGTTAACTCTTTGACAGAGAGAGCGAGATGGTGGTGGGGGACAGCCCCCAGTGAAATCAGAGGTGAGAGCACAAAGCAATACAGTAGGCAGACTCCGGTTTTTTTGGGGGGAGATGCTCGAGAATATCCGGGTGGACTCCTGAGGCTCGATCCCGCATTTGCGTATGCCGAGCCTCCTTCCTCATGACCTTTGTCCAGAGTGGAATGCCTCCCCGGCTCCCGGCACATGATCAGTGCATGCTCAGTCACGATATCAGTGCCTGCTCAGCCACGTGATCACTGACGGCACAGTCACGTGATCAGCGCCTCTCAGTCACGTGATCACCGTATGATAAACACGTGATCAGTGAACGACCAGCCACGTGATCACTGCATGCGCGGTCAGGTGGTCAGTTCCTGATCAGCCACCTGATCAGTGCGTGCACAGTCCCCTGATCAGCGCCTGTCAGTCACTGATCACTGCCTGATAAACACGTGATCAGTGCCCGAACAGCCACGTCATCAGTGCATGCGCAGTCACGTGATCAGTGCATGATAGCCACGTGATCAGTGCGTGCACAGTCCCATGATCAGCGCCTGTCAGTCACTGATCATTGCCTGATAAACACGTGATCAGTGCATGATGAGCCATGTGATCAGTGCCCGATCAGCCACGTCATCAGTGCATGCGCAGTCACGTCATCAGTGCATGATAGCCACGTGATCAGTGCATGCTCAGTCACGTGATCTGGACTTGATCAGCCACGTGATCAGTGCCTGCAGAGTCACGTGATCAGGGCCTGCTGAGCTGCGTGATTCCTGCCGGCTCATCTGCATGACAATTGCCAGCTGAGCTGCGTGATTCCTGTCGGCTCATCTGCTTGACAATTGCCAGCTGAGCTGCGTGATTCCTGCCTGGTCACGTGCTTGATTATTGCCAGTTGAGCAGCATGATTCGTCACTGCTGAGCTCCATGCTTATTGCCTGCTGATTGCGTGGTTCGTGTCTGCTCAGCTCTTTGAGTATTGCCTCCTGAGGTCCCTGTTCGGTCGCCACCTGCCGGGGACCAGCCCCAACTGATCCAGGGTATTCGAAGGAGAGATGGCCTAGGCGACTATTTATATGCTAATCAGAGATGTCAAGAATAATAGTATGAGGAGAGCTCAGTAGGAAAATTCGGTGGAGAAAAGAGACTGAGTAGCTTGGTTTACGCGGAAGACCAATCAAACTTCAAGACAAGAAGTTTGCACCACTTACGTAGGCCGCAGGCGCCCTCTCGAATAGCGAAAGGTGCCTCACCCTAGACACCTTCTCGAGTGGGTCTTAGCAGCCCAGGCATAATTAGTAAGCGTGGTGGGTTCCGCGCTCCAGATGGAGACTCAGCTGGAAGTTAAAGGGAAGAATGACAAGGAACTTTATGAATTGGAGCTGTAAGTTAACTCTTTGACAGAGAGAGCGAGATGGTGGTGGGGGACAGCCCCCAGTGAAATCAGAGGTGAGAGCACAAAGCAATACAGTAGGCAGACTCCGGTTTTTTTGGGGGGAGATGCTCGAGAATATCCGGGTGGACTCCTGAGGCTCGATCCCGCATTTGCGTATGCCGAGCCTCCTTCCTCATGACCTTTGTCCAGAGTGGAATGCCTCCCCGGCTCCCGGCACATGATCAGTGCATGCTCAGTCACGATATCAGTGCCTGCTCAGCCACGTGATCACTGACGGCACAGTCACGTGATCAGCGCCTCTCAGTCACGTGATCACCGTATGATAAACACGTGATCAGTGAACGACCAGCCACGTGATCACTGCATGCGCGGTCAGGTGGTCAGTTCCTGATCAGCCACCTGATCAGTGCGTGCACAGTCCCCTGATCAGCGCCTGTCAGTCACTGATCACTGCCTGATAAACACGTGATCAGTGCCCGAACAGCCACGTCATCAGTGCATGCGCAGTCACGTGATCAGTGCATGATAGCCACGTGATCAGTGCGTGCACAGTCCCATGATCAGCGCCTGTCAGTCACTGATCATTGCCTGATAAACACGTGATCAGTGCATGATGAGCCATGTGATCAGTGCCCGATCAGCCACGTCATCAGTGCATGCGCAGTCACGTCATCAGTGCATGATAGCCACGTGATCAGTGCATGCTCAGTCACGTGATCTGGACTTGATCAGCCACGTGATCAGTGCCTGCAGAGTCACGTGATCAGGGCCTGCTGAGCTGCGTGATTCCTGCCGGCTCATCTGCATGACAATTGCCAGCTGAGCTGCGTGATTCCTGTCGGCTCATCTGCTTGACAATTGCCAGCTGAGCTGCGTGATTCCTGCCTGGTCACGTGCTTGATTATTGCCAGTTGAGCAGCATGATTCGTCACTGCTGAGCTCCATGCTTATTGCCTGCTGATTGCGTGGTTCGTGTCTGCTCAGCTCTTTGAGTATTGCCTCCTGAGGTCCCTGTTCGGTCGCCACCTGCCGGGGACCAGCCCCAACTGATCCAGGGTATTCGAAGGAGAGATGGCCTAGGCGACTATTTATATGCTAATCAGAGATGTCAAGAATAATAGTATGAGGAGAGCTCAGTAGGAAAATTCGGTGGAGAAAAGAGACTGAGTAGCTTGGTTTACGCGGAAGACCAATCAAACTTCAAGACAAGAAGTTTGCACCACTTACGTAGGCCGCAGGCGCCCTCTCGAATAGCGAAAGGTGCCTCACCCTAGACACCTTCTCGAGTGGGTCTTAGCAGCCCAGGCATAATTAGTAAGCGTGGTGGGTTCCGCGCTCCAGATGGAGACTCAGCTGGAAGTTAAAGGGAAGAATGACAAGGAACTTTATGAATTGGAGCTGTAAGTTAACTCTTTGACAGAGAGAGCGAGATGGTGGTGGGGGACAGCCCCCAGTGAAATCAGAGGTGAGAGCACAAAGCAATACAGTAGGCAGACTCCGGTTTTTTTGGGGGGAGATGCTCGAGAATATCCGGGTGGACTCCTGAGGCTCGATCCCGCATTTGCGTATGCCGAGCCTCCTTCCTCATGACCTTTGTCCAGAGTGGAATGCCTCCCCGGCTCCCGGCACATGATCAGTGCATGCTCAGTCACGATATCAGTGCCTGCTCAGCCACGTGATCACTGACGGCACAGTCACGTGATCAGCGCCTCTCAGTCACGTGATCACCGTATGATAAACACGTGATCAGTGAACGACCAGCCACGTGATCACTGCATGCGCGGTCAGGTGGTCAGTTCCTGATCAGCCACCTGATCAGTGCGTGCACAGTCCCCTGATCAGCGCCTGTCAGTCACTGATCACTGCCTGATAAACACGTGATCAGTGCCCGAACAGCCACGTCATCAGTGCATGCGCAGTCACGTGATCAGTGCATGATAGCCACGTGATCAGTGCGTGCACAGTCCCATGATCAGCGCCTGTCAGTCACTGATCATTGCCTGATAAACACGTGATCAGTGCATGATGAGCCATGTGATCAGTGCCCGATCAGCCACGTCATCAGTGCATGCGCAGTCACGTCATCAGTGCATGATAGCCACGTGATCAGTGCATGCTCAGTCACGTGATCTGGACTTGATCAGCCACGTGATCAGTGCCTGCAGAGTCACGTGATCAGGGCCTGCTGAGCTGCGTGATTCCTGCCGGCTCATCTGCATGACAATTGCCAGCTGAGCTGCGTGATTCCTGTCGGCTCATCTGCTTGACAATTGCCAGCTGAGCTGCGTGATTCCTGCCTGGTCACGTGCTTGATTATTGCCAGTTGAGCAGCATGATTCGTCACTGCTGAGCTCCATGCTTATTGCCTGCTGATTGCGTGGTTCGTGTCTGCTCAGCTCTTTGAGTATTGCCTCCTGAGGTCCCTGTTCGGTCGCCACCTGCCGGGGACCAGCCCCAACTGATCCAGGGTATTCGAAGGAGAGATGGCCTAGGCGACTATTTATATGCTAATCAGAGATGTCAAGAATAATAGTATGAGGAGAGCTCAGTAGGAAAATTCGGTGGAGAAAAGAGACTGAGTAGCTTGGTTTACGCGGAAGACCAATCAAACTTCAAGACAAGAAGTTTGCACCACTTACGTAGGCCGCAGGCGCCCTCTCGAATAGCGAAAGGTGCCTCACCCTAGACACCTTCTCGAGTGGGTCTTAGCAGCCCAGGCATAATTAGTAAGCGTGGTGGGTTCCGCGCTCCAGATGGAGACTCAGCTGGAAGTTAAAGGGAAGAATGACAAGGAACTTTATGAATTGGAGCTGTAAGTTAACTCTTTGACAGAGAGAGCGAGATGGTGGTGGGGGACAGCCCCCAGTGAAATCAGAGGTGAGAGCACAAAGCAATACAGTAGGCAGACTCCGGTTTTTTTGGGGGAGATGCTCGAGAATATCCGGGTGGACTCCTGAGGCTCGATCCCGCATTTGCGTATGCCGAGCCTCCTTCCTCATGACCTTTGTCCAGAGTGGAATGCCTCCCCGGCTCCCGGCACATGATCAGTGCATGCTCAGTCACGATATCAGTGCCTGCTCAGCCACGTGATCACTGACGGCACAGTCACGTGATCAGCGCCTCTCAGTCACGTGATCACCGTATGATAAACACGTGATCAGTGAACGACCAGCCACGTGATCACTGCATGCGCGGTCAGGTGGTCAGTTCCTGATCAGCCACCTGATCAGTGCGTGCACAGTCCCCTGATCAGCGCCTGTCAGTCACTGATCACTGCCTGATAAACACGTGATCAGTGCCCGAACAGCCACGTCATCAGTGCATGCGCAGTCACGTGATCAGTGCATGATAGCCACGTGATCAGTGCGTGCACAGTCCCATGATCAGCGCCTGTCAGTCACTGATCATTGCCTGATAAACACGTGATCAGTGCATGATGAGCCATGTGATCAGTGCCCGATCAGCCACGTCATCAGTGCATGCGCAGTCACGTCATCAGTGCATGATAGCCACGTGATCAGTGCATGCTCAGTCACGTGATCTGGACTTGATCAGCCACGTGATCAGTGCCTGCAGAGTCACGTGATCAGGGCCTGCTGAGCTGCGTGATTCCTGCCGGCTCATCTGCATGACAATTGCCAGCTGAGCTGCGTGATTCCTGTCGGCTCATCTGCTTGACAATTGCCAGCTGAGCTGCGTGATTCCTGCCTGGTCACGTGCTTGATTATTGCCAGTTGAGCAGCATGATTCGTCACTGCTGAGCTCCATGCTTATTGCCTGCTGATTGCGTGGTTCGTGTCTGCTCAGCTCTTTGAGTATTGCCTCCTGAGGTCCCTGTTCGGTCGCCACCTGCCGGGGACCAGCCCCAACTGATCCAGGGTATTCGAAGGAGAGATGGCCTAGGCGACTATTTATATGCTAATCAGAGATGTCAAGAATAATAGTATGAGGAGAGCTCAGTAGGAAAATTCGGTGGAGAAAAGAGACTGAGTAGCTTGGTTTACGCGGAAGACCAATCAAACTTCAAGACAAGAAGTTTGCACCACTTACGTAGGCCGCAGGCGCCCTCTCGAATAGCGAAAGGTGCCTCACCCTAGACACCTTCTCGAGTGGGTCTTAGCAGCCCAGGCATAATTAGTAAGCGTGGTGGGTTCCGCGCTCCAGATGGAGACTCAGCTGGAAGTTAAAGGGAAGAATGACAAGGAACTTTATGAATTGGAGCTGTAAGTTAACTCTTTGACAGAGAGAGCGAGATGGTGGTGGGGGACAGCCCCCAGTGAAATCAGAGGTGAGAGCACAAAGCAATACAGTAGGCAGACTCCGGTTTTTTTGGGGGGAGATGCTCGAGAATATCCGGGTGGACTCCTGAGGCTCGATCCCGCATTTGCGTATGCCGAGCCTCCTTCCTCATGACCTTTGTCCAGAGTGGAATGCCTCCCCGGCTCCCGGCACATGATCAGTGCATGCTCAGTCACGATATCAGTGCCTGCTCAGCCACGTGATCACTGACGGCACAGTCACGTGATCAGCGCCTCTCAGTCACGTGATCACCGTATGATAAACACGTGATCAGTGAACGACCAGCCACGTGATCACTGCATGCGCGGTCAGGTGGTCAGTTCCTGATCAGCCACCTGATCAGTGCGTGCACAGTCCCCTGATCAGCGCCTGTCAGTCACTGATCACTGCCTGATAAACACGTGATCAGTGCCCGAACAGCCACGTCATCAGTGCATGCGCAGTCACGTGATCAGTGCATGATAGCCACGTGATCAGTGCGTGCACAGTCCCATGATCAGCGCCTGTCAGTCACTGATCATTGCCTGATAAACACGTGATCAGTGCATGATGAGCCATGTGATCAGTGCCCGATCAGCCACGTCATCAGTGCATGCGCAGTCACGTCATCAGTGCATGATAGCCACGTGATCAGTGCATGCTCAGTCACGTGATCTGGACTTGATCAGCCACGTGATCAGTGCCTGCAGAGTCACGTGATCAGGGCCTGCTGAGCTGCGTGATTCCTGCCGGCTCATCTGCATGACAATTGCCAGCTGAGCTGCGTGATTCCTGTCGGCTCATCTGCTTGACAATTGCCAGCTGAGCTGCGTGATTCCTGCCTGGTCACGTGCTTGATTATTGCCAGTTGAGCAGCATGATTCGTCACTGCTGAGCTCCATGCTTATTGCCTGCTGATTGCGTGGTTCGTGTCTGCTCAGCTCTTTGAGTATTGCCTCCTGAGGTCCCTGTTCGGTCGCCACCTGCCGGGGACCAGCCCCAACTGATCCAGGGTATTCGAAGGAGAGATGGCCTAGGCGACTATTTATATGCTAATCAGAGATGTCAAGAATAATAGTATGAGGAGAGCTCAGTAGGAAAATTCGGTGGAGAAAAGAGACTGAGTAGCTTGGTTTACGCGGAAGACCAATCAAACTTCAAGACAAGAAGTTTGCACCACTTACGTAGGCCGCAGGCGCCCTCTCGAATAGCGAAAGGTGCCTCACCCTAGACACCTTCTCGAGTGGGTCTTAGCAGCCCAGGCATAATTAGTAAGCGTGGTGGGTTCCGCGCTCCAGATGGAGACTCAGCTGGAAGTTAAAGGGAAGAATGACAAGGAACTTTATGAATTGGAGCTGTAAGTTAACTCTTTGACAGAGAGAGCGAGATGGTGGTGGGGGACAGCCCCCAGTGAAATCAGAGGTGAGAGCACAAAGCAATACAGTAGGCAGACTCCGGTTTTTTTGGGGGGAGATGCTCGAGAATATCCGGGTGGACTCCTGAGGCTCGATCCCGCATTTGCGTATGCCGAGCCTCCTTCCTCATGACCTTTGTCCAGAGTGGAATGCCTCCCCGGCTCCCGGCACATGATCAGTGCATGCTCAGTCACGATATCAGTGCCTGCTCAGCCACGTGATCACTGACGGCACAGTCACGTGATCAGCGCCTCTCAGTCACGTGATCACCGTATGATAAACACGTGATCAGTGAACGACCAGCCACGTGATCACTGCATGCGCGGTCAGGTGGTCAGTTCCTGATCAGCCACCTGATCAGTGCGTGCACAGTCCCCTGATCAGCGCCTGTCAGTCACTGATCACTGCCTGATAAACACGTGATCAGTGCCCGAACAGCCACGTCATCAGTGCATGCGCAGTCACGTGATCAGTGCATGATAGCCACGTGATCAGTGCGTGCACAGTCCCATGATCAGCGCCTGTCAGTCACTGATCATTGCCTGATAAACACGTGATCAGTGCATGATGAGCCATGTGATCAGTGCCCGATCAGCCACGTCATCAGTGCATGCGCAGTCACGTCATCAGTGCATGATAGCCACGTGATCAGTGCATGCTCAGTCACGTGATCTGGACTTGATCAGCCACGTGATCAGTGCCTGCAGAGTCACGTGATCAGGGCCTGCTGAGCTGCGTGATTCCTGCCGGCTCATCTGCATGACAATTGCCAGCTGAGCTGCGTGATTCCTGTCGGCTCATCTGCTTGACAATTGCCAGCTGAGCTGCGTGATTCCTGCCTGGTCACGTGCTTGATTATTGCCAGTTGAGCAGCATGATTCGTCACTGCTGAGCTCCATGCTTATTGCCTGCTGATTGCGTGGTTCGTGTCTGCTCAGCTCTTTGAGTATTGCCTCCTGAGGTCCCTGTTCGGTCGCCACCTGCCGGGGACCAGCCCCAACTGATCCAGGGTATTCGAAGGAGAGATGGCCTAGGCGACTATTTATATGCTAATCAGAGATGTCAAGAATAATAGTATGAGGAGAGCTCAGTAGGAAAATTCGGTGGAGAAAAGAGACTGAGTAGCTTGGTTTACGCGGAAGACCAATCAAACTTCAAGACAAGAAGTTTGCACCACTTACGTAGGCCGCAGGCGCCCTCTCGAATAGCGAAAGGTGCCTCACCCTAGACACCTTCTCGAGTGGGTCTTAGCAGCCCAGGCATAATTAGTAAGCGTGGTGGGTTCCGCGCTCCAGATGGAGACTCAGCTGGAAGTTAAAGGGAAGAATGACAAGGAACTTTATGAATTGGAGCTGTAAGTTAACTCTTTGACAGAGAGAGCGAGATGGTGGTGGGGGACAGCCCCCAGTGAAATCAGAGGTGAGAGCACAAAGCAATACAGTAGGCAGACTCCGGTTTTTTTGGGGGGAGATGCTCGAGAATATCCGGGTGGACTCCTGAGGCTCGATCCCGCATTTGCGTATGCCGAGCCTCCTTCCTCATGACCTTTGTCCAGAGTGGAATGCCTCCCCGGCTCCCGGCACATGATCAGTGCATGCTCAGTCACGATATCAGTGCCTGCTCAGCCACGTGATCACTGACGGCACAGTCACGTGATCAGCGCCTCTCAGTCACGTGATCACCGTATGATAAACACGTGATCAGTGAACGACCAGCCACGTGATCACTGCATGCGCGGTCAGGTGGTCAGTTCCTGATCAGCCACCTGATCAGTGCGTGCACAGTCCCCTGATCAGCGCCTGTCAGTCACTGATCACTGCCTGATAAACACGTGATCAGTGCCCGAACAGCCACGTCATCAGTGCATGCGCAGTCACGTGATCAGTGCATGATAGCCACGTGATCAGTGCGTGCACAGTCCCATGATCAGCGCCTGTCAGTCACTGATCATTGCCTGATAAACACGTGATCAGTGCATGATGAGCCATGTGATCAGTGCCCGATCAGCCACGTCATCAGTGCATGCGCAGTCACGTCATCAGTGCATGATAGCCACGTGATCAGTGCATGCTCAGTCACGTGATCTGGACTTGATCAGCCACGTGATCAGTGCCTGCAGAGTCACGTGATCAGGGCCTGCTGAGCTGCGTGATTCCTGCCGGCTCATCTGCATGACAATTGCCAGCTGAGCTGCGTGATTCCTGTCGGCTCATCTGCTTGACAATTGCCAGCTGAGCTGCGTGATTCCTGCCTGGTCACGTGCTTGATTATTGCCAGTTGAGCAGCATGATTCGTCACTGCTGAGCTCCATGCTTATTGCCTGCTGATTGCGTGGTTCGTGTCTGCTCAGCTCTTTGAGTATTGCCTCCTGAGGTCCCTGTTCGGTCGCCACCTGCCGGGGACCAGCCCCAACTGATCCAGGGTATTCGAAGGAGAGATGGCCTAGGCGACTATTTATATGCTAATCAGAGATGTCAAGAATAATAGTATGAGGAGAGCTCAGTAGGAAAATTCGGTGGAGAAAAGAGACTGAGTAGCTTGGTTTACGCGGAAGACCAATCAAACTTCAAGACAAGAAGTTTGCACCACTTACGTAGGCCGCAGGCGCCCTCTCGAATAGCGAAAGGTGCCTCACCCTAGACACCTTCTCGAGTGGGTCTTAGCAGCCCAGGCATAATTAGTAAGCGTGGTGGGTTCCGCGCTCCAGATGGAGACTCAGCTGGAAGTTAAAGGGAAGAATGACAAGGAACTTTATGAATTGGAGCTGTAAGTTAACTCTTTGACAGAGAGAGCGAGATGGTGGTGGGGGACAGCCCCCAGTGAAATCAGAGGTGAGAGCACAAAGCAATACAGTAGGCAGACTCCGGTTTTTTTGGGGGGAGATGCTCGAGAATATCCGGGTGGACTCCTGAGGCTCGATCCCGCATTTGCGTATGCCGAGCCTCCTTCCTCATGACCTTTGTCCAGAGTGGAATGCCTCCCCGGCTCCCGGCACATGATCAGTGCATGCTCAGTCACGATATCAGTGCCTGCTCAGCCACGTGATCACTGACGGCACAGTCACGTGATCAGCGCCTCTCAGTCACGTGATCACCGTATGATAAACACGTGATCAGTGAACGACCAGCCACGTGATCACTGCATGCGCGGTCAGGTGGTCAGTTCCTGATCAGCCACCTGATCAGTGCGTGCACAGTCCCCTGATCAGCGCCTGTCAGTCACTGATCACTGCCTGATAAACACGTGATCAGTGCCCGAACAGCCACGTCATCAGTGCATGCGCAGTCACGTGATCAGTGCATGATAGCCACGTGATCAGTGCGTGCACAGTCCCATGATCAGCGCCTGTCAGTCACTGATCATTGCCTGATAAACACGTGATCAGTGCATGATGAGCCATGTGATCAGTGCCCGATCAGCCACGTCATCAGTGCATGCGCAGTCACGTCATCAGTGCATGATAGCCACGTGATCAGTGCATGCTCAGTCACGTGATCTGGACTTGATCAGCCACGTGATCAGTGCCTGCAGAGTCACGTGATCAGGGCCTGCTGAGCTGCGTGATTCCTGCCGGCTCATCTGCATGACAATTGCCAGCTGAGCTGCGTGATTCCTGTCGGCTCATCTGCTTGACAATTGCCAGCTGAGCTGCGTGATTCCTGCCTGGTCACGTGCTTGATTATTGCCAGTTGAGCAGCATGATTCGTCACTGCTGAGCTCCATGCTTATTGCCTGCTGATTGCGTGGTTCGTGTCTGCTCAGCTCTTTGAGTATTGCCTCCTGAGGTCCCTGTTCGGTCGCCACCTGCCGGGGACCAGCCCCAACTGATCCAGGGTATTCGAAGGAGAGATGGCCTAGGCGACTATTTATATGCTAATCAGAGATGTCAAGAATAATAGTATGAGGAGAGCTCAGTAGGAAAATTCGGTGGAGAAAAGAGACTGAGTAGCTTGGTTTACGCGGAAGACCAATCAAACTTCAAGACAAGAAGTTTGCACCACTTACGTAGGCCGCAGGCGCCCTCTCGAATAGCGAAAGGTGCCTCACCCTAGACACCTTCTCGAGTGGGTCTTAGCAGCCCAGGCATAATTAGTAAGCGTGGTGGGTTCCGCGCTCCAGATGGAGACTCAGCTGGAAGTTAAAGGGAAGAATGACAAGGAACTTTATGAATTGGAGCTGTAAGTTAACTCTTTGACAGAGAGAGCGAGATGGTGGTGGGGGACAGCCCCCAGTGAAATCAGAGGTGAGAGCACAAAGCAATACAGTAGGCAGACTCCGGTTTTTTTGGGGGGAGATGCTCGAGAATATCCGGGTGGACTCCTGAGGCTCGATCCCGCATTTGCGTATGCCGAGCCTCCTTCCTCATGACCTTTGTCCAGAGTGGAATGCCTCCCCGGCTCCCGGCACATGATCAGTGCATGCTCAGTCACGATATCAGTGCCTGCTCAGCCACGTGATCACTGACGGCACAGTCACGTGATCAGCGCCTCTCAGTCACGTGATCACCGTATGATAAACACGTGATCAGTGAACGACCAGCCACGTGATCACTGCATGCGCGGTCAGGTGGTCAGTTCCTGATCAGCCACCTGATCAGTGCGTGCACAGTCCCCTGATCAGCGCCTGTCAGTCACTGATCACTGCCTGATAAACACGTGATCAGTGCCCGAACAGCCACGTCATCAGTGCATGCGCAGTCACGTGATCAGTGCATGATAGCCACGTGATCAGTGCGTGCACAGTCCCATGATCAGCGCCTGTCAGTCACTGATCATTGCCTGATAAACACGTGATCAGTGCATGATGAGCCATGTGATCAGTGCCCGATCAGCCACGTCATCAGTGCATGCGCAGTCACGTCATCAGTGCATGATAGCCACGTGATCAGTGCATGCTCAGTCACGTGATCTGGACTTGATCAGCCACGTGATCAGTGCCTGCAGAGTCACGTGATCAGGGCCTGCTGAGCTGCGTGATTCCTGCCGGCTCATCTGCATGACAATTGCCAGCTGAGCTGCGTGATTCCTGTCGGCTCATCTGCTTGACAATTGCCAGCTGAGCTGCGTGATTCCTGCCTGGTCACGTGCTTGATTATTGCCAGTTGAGCAGCATGATTCGTCACTGCTGAGCTCCATGCTTATTGCCTGCTGATTGCGTGGTTCGTGTCTGCTCAGCTCTTTGAGTATTGCCTCCTGAGGTCCCTGTTCGGTCGCCACCTGCCGGGGACCAGCCCCAACTGATCCAGGGTATTCGAAGGAGAGATGGCCTAGGCGACTATTTATATGCTAATCAGAGATGTCAAGAATAATAGTATGAGGAGAGCTCAGTAGGAAAATTCGGTGGAGAAAAGAGACTGAGTAGCTTGGTTTACGCGGAAGACCAATCAAACTTCAAGACAAGAAGTTTGCACCACTTACGTAGGCCGCAGGCGCCCTCTCGAATAGCGAAAGGTGCCTCACCCTAGACACCTTCTCGAGTGGGTCTTAGCAGCCCAGGCATAATTAGTAAGCGTGGTGGGTTCCGCGCTCCAGATGGAGACTCAGCTGGAAGTTAAAGGGAAGAATGACAAGGAACTTTATGAATTGGAGCTGTAAGTTAACTCTTTGACAGAGAGAGCGAGATGGTGGTGGGGGACAGCCCCCAGTGAAATCAGAGGTGAGAGCACAAAGCAATACAGTAGGCAGACTCCGGTTTTTTTGGGGGGAGATGCTCGAGAATATCCGGGTGGACTCCTGAGGCTCGATCCCGCATTTGCGTATGCCGAGCCTCCTTCCTCATGACCTTTGTCCAGAGTGGAATGCCTCCCCGGCTCCCGGCACATGATCAGTGCATGCTCAGTCACGATATCAGTGCCTGCTCAGCCACGTGATCACTGACGGCACAGTCACGTGATCAGCGCCTCTCAGTCACGTGATCACCGTATGATAAACACGTGATCAGTGAACGACCAGCCACGTGATCACTGCATGCGCGGTCAGGTGGTCAGTTCCTGATCAGCCACCTGATCAGTGCGTGCACAGTCCCCTGATCAGCGCCTGTCAGTCACTGATCACTGCCTGATAAACACGTGATCAGTGCCCGAACAGCCACGTCATCAGTGCATGCGCAGTCACGTGATCAGTGCATGATAGCCACGTGATCAGTGCGTGCACAGTCCCATGATCAGCGCCTGTCAGTCACTGATCATTGCCTGATAAACACGTGATCAGTGCATGATGAGCCATGTGATCAGTGCCCGATCAGCCACGTCATCAGTGCATGCGCAGTCACGTCATCAGTGCATGATAGCCACGTGATCAGTGCATGCTCAGTCACGTGATCTGGACTTGATCAGCCACGTGATCAGTGCCTGCAGAGTCACGTGATCAGGGCCTGCTGAGCTGCGTGATTCCTGCCGGCTCATCTGCATGACAATTGCCAGCTGAGCTGCGTGATTCCTGTCGGCTCATCTGCTTGACAATTGCCAGCTGAGCTGCGTGATTCCTGCCTGGTCACGTGCTTGATTATTGCCAGTTGAGCAGCATGATTCGTCACTGCTGAGCTCCATGCTTATTGCCTGCTGATTGCGTGGTTCGTGTCTGCTCAGCTCTTTGAGTATTGCCTCCTGAGGTCCCTGTTCGGTCGCCACCTGCCGGGGACCAGCCCCAACTGATCCAGGGTATTCGAAGGAGAGATGGCCTAGGCGACTATTTATATGCTAATCAGAGATGTCAAGAATAATAGTATGAGGAGAGCTCAGTAGGAAAATTCGGTGGAGAAAAGAGACTGAGTAGCTTGGTTTACGCGGAAGACCAATCAAACTTCAAGACAAGAAGTTTGCACCACTTACGTAGGCCGCAGGCGCCCTCTCGAATAGCGAAAGGTGCCTCACCCTAGACACCTTCTCGAGTGGGTCTTAGCAGCCCAGGCATAATTAGTAAGCGTGGTGGGTTCCGCGCTCCAGATGGAGACTCAGCTGGAAGTTAAAGGGAAGAATGACAAGGAACTTTATGAATTGGAGCTGTAAGTTAACTCTTTGACAGAGAGAGCGAGATGGTGGTGGGGGACAGCCCCCAGTGAAATCAGAGGTGAGAGCACAAAGCAATACAGTAGGCAGACTCCGGTTTTTTTGGGGGGAGATGCTCGAGAATATCCGGGTGGACTCCTGAGGCTCGATCCCGCATTTGCGTATGCCGAGCCTCCTTCCTCATGACCTTTGTCCAGAGTGGAATGCCTCCCCGGCTCCCGGCACATGATCAGTGCATGCTCAGTCACGATATCAGTGCCTGCTCAGCCACGTGATCACTGACGGCACAGTCACGTGATCAGCGCCTCTCAGTCACGTGATCACCGTATGATAAACACGTGATCAGTGAACGACCAGCCACGTGATCACTGCATGCGCGGTCAGGTGGTCAGTTCCTGATCAGCCACCTGATCAGTGCGTGCACAGTCCCCTGATCAGCGCCTGTCAGTCACTGATCACTGCCTGATAAACACGTGATCAGTGCCCGAACAGCCACGTCATCAGTGCATGCGCAGTCACGTGATCAGTGCATGATAGCCACGTGATCAGTGCGTGCACAGTCCCATGATCAGCGCCTGTCAGTCACTGATCATTGCCTGATAAACACGTGATCAGTGCATGATGAGCCATGTGATCAGTGCCCGATCAGCCACGTCATCAGTGCATGCGCAGTCACGTCATCAGTGCATGATAGCCACGTGATCAGTGCATGCTCAGTCACGTGATCTGGACTTGATCAGCCACGTGATCAGTGCCTGCAGAGTCACGTGATCAGGGCCTGCTGAGCTGCGTGATTCCTGCCGGCTCATCTGCATGACAATTGCCAGCTGAGCTGCGTGATTCCTGTCGGCTCATCTGCTTGACAATTGCCAGCTGAGCTGCGTGATTCCTGCCTGGTCACGTGCTTGATTATTGCCAGTTGAGCAGCATGATTCGTCACTGCTGAGCTCCATGCTTATTGCCTGCTGATTGCGTGGTTCGTGTCTGCTCAGCTCTTTGAGTATTGCCTCCTGAGGTCCCTGTTCGGTCGCCACCTGCCGGGGACCAGCCCCAACTGATCCAGGGTATTCGAAGGAGAGATGGCCTAGGCGACTATTTATATGCTAATCAGAGATGTCAAGAATAATAGTATGAGGAGAGCTCAGTAGGAAAATTCGGTGGAGAAAAGAGACTGAGTAGCTTGGTTTACGCGGAAGACCAATCAAACTTCAAGACAAGAAGTTTGCACCACTTACGTAGGCCGCAGGCGCCCTCTCGAATAGCCAAAGGTGCCTCACCCTAGACACCTTCTCGAGTGGGTCTTAGCAGCCCAGGCATAATTAGTAAGCGGGGTGGGTTCCGCGCTCCAGATGGAGACTCAGCTGGAAGTTAAAGGGAAGAATGACAAGGAACTTTATGAATTGGAGCTGTAAGTTAACTCTTTGACAAAGAGAGCGAGATGGTGGTGGGGGACAGCCCCCAGTGAAATCAGAGGTGAGAGCACAAAGCAATACAGTAGGCAGACTCCGGTTTTTTTGGGGGAGATGCTCGAGAATATCCGGGTGGACTCCTGAGGCTCGATCCCGCATTTGCGTATGCCGAGCCTCCTTCCTCATGACCTTTGTCCAGAGTGGAATGCCTCCCCGGCTACCGGCACATGATCAGTGCATGCCCAGTCACGATATCAGTGCCTGCTCAGCCACGTGATCACTGACGGCACAGTCACGTGATCAGCGCCTCTCAGTCATGTGATCACCGTATGATAAACACGTGATCAGTGAACGACCAGCCACGTGATCACTGCATGCGCGGTCAGGTGGTCAGTTCCTGATCAGCCACCTGATCAGTGCGTGCACAGTCCCGTGATCAGCGCCTGTCAGTCACTGATCACTGCCTGATAAACACGTGATCAGTGCCCCAACAGCCACGTCATCAGTGCATGCGCAGTCACGTGATCAGTGCATGATAGCCACGTGATCAGTGCGTGCACAGTCCGATGATCAGCGCCTGTCAGTCACTGATCATTGCCTGATAAACACGTGATCAGTGCATGATGAGCCATGTGATCAGTGCTCGATCAGCCACGTCATCAGTGCATGCGCAGTCACGTCATCAGTGCATGATAGCCACGTGATCAGTGCATGCTCAGTCACGTGATCTGGACTTGATCAGCCACGTGATCAGTGCCTGCAGAGTCACGTGATCAGGGCCTGCTGAGCTGCGTGATTCCTGCCGGCTCATCTGCATGACAATTGCCAGCTGAGCTGCGTGATTCCTGTCGGCTCATCTGCCTGATACTCGCCAGCTGAGCCGCGTGATTCCTGCCTGGTCACGTGCTTGATTATTGCCAGTTGAGCAGCATGATTCGTCACTGCTGAGCTCCATGCTTATTGCCTGCTGATTGCGTGGTTCTTGTCTGCTCAGCTCTTTGAGTATTGCCTCCTGAGGTCCCTGTTCGGTCGCCACCTGCCGGGGACCAGCCCCAACTGATCCAGGGTATTCGAAGGAGAGATGGCCTAGGCGACTATTTATATGCTAATCAGAGATGTCAAGAATAATAGTATGAGGAGAGCTCAGTAGGAAAATTCGGTGGAGAAAAGAGACTGAGTAGCTTGGTTTACGTGGAAGACCAATCAAACTTCAAGACAAGAAGTTTGCACCACTTACGAAGGCCGCAGGCGCCCTCTCGAATAGCGAAAGGTGCCTCACCCTAGACACCTTCTCGAGTGGGTCTTAGCAGCCCAGGCATAATTAGTAAGCGTGGTAGGTTCCGCGCTCCAGATGGAGACTCAGCTGGAAGTTAAAGGGAAGAATGACAAGGAACTTTATGAATTGGAGCTGTAAGTTAACTCTTTGACAGAGAGAGCGAGATGGTGGTGGGGGACAGCCCCCAGTGAAATCAGAGGTGAGAGCACAAAGCAATACAGTAGGCAGACTCCGGTTTTTTTGGGGGGAGATGCTCGAGAATATCCGGGTGGACTCCTGAGGCTCGATCCCGCATTTGCGTATGCCGAGCCTCCTTCCTCATGACCTTTGTCCAGAGTGGAATGCCTCCCCGGCTCCCGGCACATGATCAGTGCATGCTCAGTCACGATATCAGTGCCTGCTCAGCCACGTGATCACTGACGGCACAGTCACGTGATCAGCGCCTCTCAGTCACGTGATCACCGTATGATAAACACGTGATCAGTGAACGACCAGCCACGTGATCACTGCATGCGCGGTCAGGTGGTCAGTTCCTGATCAGCCACCTGATCAGTGCGTGCACAGTCCCCTGATCAGCGCCTGTCAGTCACTGATCACTGCCTGATAAACACGTGATCAGTGCCCGAACAGCCACGTCATCAGTGCATGCGCAGTCACGTGATCAGTGCATGATAGCCACGTGATCAGTGCGTGCACAGTCCCATGATCAGCGCCTGTCAGTCACTGATCATTGCCTGATAAACACGTGATCAGTGCATGATGAGCCATGTGATCAGTGCCCGATCAGCCACGTCATCAGTGCATGCGCAGTCACGTCATCAGTGCATGATAGCCACGTGATCAGTGCATGCTCAGTAACGTGATCTGGACTTGATCAGCCACGTGATCAGTGCCTGCAGAGTCACGTGATCAGGGCCTGCTGAGCTGCGTGATTCCTGCCGGTTCATCTGCATGACAATTGCCAGCTGAGCTGCGTGATTCCTGTCGGCTCATCTGCTTGACAATTGCCAGCTGAGCTGCGTGATTCCTGCCTGGTCACGTGCTTGATTATTGCCAGTTGAGCAGCATGATTCGTCACTGCTGAGCTCCATGCTTATTGCCTGCTGATTGCGTGGTTCGTGTCTGCTCAGCTCTTTGAGTATTGCCTCCTGAGGTCCCTGTTCGGTCGCCACCTGCCGGGGACCAGCCCCAACTGATCCAGGGTATTCGAAGGAGAGATGGCCTAGGCGACTATTTATATGCTAATCAGAGATGTCAAGAATAATAGTATGAGGAGAGCTCAGTAGGAAAATTCGGTGGAGAAAAGAGACTGAGTAGCTTGGTTTACGCGGAAGACCAATCAAACTTCAAGACAAGAAGTTTGCACCACTTACGTAGGCCGCAGGCGCCCTCTCGAATAGCGAAAGGTGCCTCACCCTAGACACCTTCTCGAGTGGGTCTTAGCAGCCCAGGCATAATTAGTAAGCGTGGTGGGTTCCGCGCTCCAGATGGAGACTCAGCTGGAAGTTAAAGGGAAGAATGACAAGGAACTTTATGAATTGGAGCTGTAAGCTAACTCTTTGACAGAGAGAGCGAGATGGTGGTGGGGGACAGCCCCCAGTGAAATCAGAGGTGAGAGCACAAAGCAATACAGTAGGCAGACTCCGGTTTTTTGGGGGGAGATGCTCGAGAACATCCGGGTGGACTCCTGAGGCTCGATCCCGCATTTGCGTATGCCGAGCCTCCTTCCTCATGACCTTTGTCCAGAGTGGAATGCCTCCCTGGCTCCCGGCACATGATCAGTGCATGCTCAGTCACGATATCAGTGCCTGCTCAGCCACGTGATCACTGACGGCACAGTCACGTGATCAGCGCCTCTCAGTCACGTGATCACCGTATGATAAACACGTGATCAGTGAACGACCAGCCACGCGATCACTGCATGCGCGGTCAGGTGGTCAGTTCCTGATCAGCCACCTGATCAGTGCGTGCACAGTCCCCTGATCAGCGCCTGTCAGTCACTGATCACTGCCCGATAAACACGTGATCAGTGCCCGAACAGCCACGCCATCAGTGCATGCGCAGTCACGCGATCAGTGCATGATAGCCACGTGATCAGTGCGTGCACAGTCCCATGATCAGCGCCTGTCAGTCACTGATCATTGCCTGATAAACACGTGATCAGTGCATGATGAGCCATGTGATCAGTGCCCGATCAGCCACGTCATCAGTGCATGCGCAGTCACGCCATCAGTGCATGATAGCCACGTGATCAGTGCATGCTCAGTCACGTGATCTGGACTTGATCAGCCACGTGATCAGTGCCTGCAGAGTCACGTGATTAGGGCCTGCTGAGCTGCGTGATTCCTGCCGGCTCATCTGCATGACAATTGCCAGCTGAGCTGCGTGATTCCTGTCGGCTCATCTGCTTGACAATTGCCAGCTGAGCTGCGTGATTCCTGCCTGGTCACGTGCTTGATTATTGCCAGTTGAGCAGCATGATTCGTCACTGCTGAGCTCCATGCTTATTGCCTGCTGATTGCGTGGCTCGTGTCTGCTCAGCTCTTTGAGTATTGCCTCC
Organism: Bos javanicus; assembly: GCF_032452875.1. Taxonomy (NCBI): domain Eukaryota; kingdom Metazoa; phylum Chordata; class Mammalia; order Artiodactyla; family Bovidae; genus Bos; species Bos javanicus. The sequence continues at coordinate 34,194 of NW_026894155.1, read as the reverse complement.
TGAGGTCCCTGTTCGGTCGCCACCTGCCGGGGACCAGCCCCAACTGATCCAGGGTATTCGAAGGAGAGATGGCCTAGGCGACTATTTATATGCTAATCAGAGAAGTCAATAATAATAGTATGAGGAGAGCTCAGTAGGAAAATTCGGTGGAGAAAAGAGACTGAGTAGCTTGGTTTACGCGGAAGACCAATCAAACTTCAAGACAAGAAGTTTGCACCACTTACGTAGGCCGCAGGCGCCCTCTCGAATAGCGAAAGGTGCCTCACCCTAGACACCTTCTCGAGTGGGTCTTAGCAGCCCAGGCATAATTAGTAAGCGTGGTGGGTTCCGCGCTCCAGATGGAGACTCAGCTGGAAGTTAAAGGGAAGAATGACAAGGAACTTTATGAATTGGAGCTGTAAGTTAACTCTTTGACAGAGAGAGCGAGATGGTGGTGGGGGACAGCCCCCAGTGAAATCAGAGGTGAGAGCACAAAGCAATACAGTAGGCAGACTCCGGTTTTTTTGGGGGGAGATGCTCGAGAATATCCGGGTGGACTCCTGAGGCTCGATCCCGCATTTGCGTATGCCGAGCCTCCTTCCTCATGACCTTTGTCCAGAGTGGAATGCCTCCCCGGCTCCCGGCACATGATCAGTGCATGCTCAGTCACGATATCAGTGCCTGCTCAGCCACGTGATCACTGACGGCACAGTCACGTGATCAGCGCCTCTCAGTCACGTGATCACCGTATGATAAACACGTGATCAGTGAACGACCAGCCACGTGATCACTGCATGCGCGGTCAGGTGGTCAGTTCCTGATCAGCCACCTGATCAGTGCGTGCACAGTCCCCTGATCAGCGCCTGTCAGTCACTGATCACTGCCTGATAAACACGTGATCAGTGCCCGAACAGCCACGTCATCAGTGCATGCGCAGTCACGTGATCAGTGCATGATAGCCACGTGATCAGTGCGTGCACAGTCCCATGATCAGCGCCTGTCAGTCACTGATCATTGCCTGATAAACACGTGATCAGTGCATGATGAGCCATGTGATCAGTGCCCGATCAGCCACGTCATCAGTGCATGCGCAGTCACGTCATCAGTGCATGATAGCCACGTGATCAGTGCATGCTCAGTCACGTGATCTGGACTTGATCAGCCACGTGATCAGTGCCTGCAGAGTCACGTGATCAGGGCCTGCTGAGCTGCGTGATTCCTGCCGGCTCATCTGCATGACAATTGCCAGCTGAGCTGCGTGATTCCTGTCGGCTCATCTGCTTGACAATTGCCAGCTGAGCTGCGTGATTCCTGCCTGGTCACGTGCTTGATTATTGCCAGTTGAGCAGCATGATTCGTCACTGCTGAGCTCCATGCTTATTGCCTGCTGATTGCGTGGTTCGTGTCTGCTCAGCTCTTTGAGTATTGCCTCCTGAGGTCCCTGTTCGGTCGCCACCTGCCGGGGACCAGCCCCAACTGATCCAGGGTATTCGAAGGAGAGATGGCCTAGGCGACTATTTATATGCTAATCAGAGATGTCAAGAATAATAGTATGAGGAGAGCTCAGTAGGAAAATTCGGTGGAGAAAAGAGACTGAGTAGCTTGGTTTACGCGGAAGACCAATCAAACTTCAAGACAAGAAGTTTGCACCACTTACGTAGGCCGCAGGCGCCCTCTCGAATAGCGAAAGGTGCCTCACCCTAGACACCTTCTCGAGTGGGTCTTAGCAGCCCAGGCATAATTAGTAAGCGTGGTGGGTTCCGCGCTCCAGATGGAGACTCAGCTGGAAGTTAAAGGGAAGAATGACAAGGAACTTTATGAATTGGAGCTGTAAGTTAACTCTTTGACAGAGAGAGCGAGATGGTGGTGGGGGACAGCCCCCAGTGAAATCAGAGGTGAGAGCACAAAGCAATACAGTAGGCAGACTCCGGTTTTTTTGGGGGGAGATGCTCGAGAATATCCGGGTGGACTCCTGAGGCTCGATCCCGCATTTGCGTATGCCGAGCCTCCTTCCTCATGACCTTTGTCCAGAGTGGAATGCCTCCCCGGCTCCCGGCACATGATCAGTGCATGCTCAGTCACGATATCAGTGCCTGCTCAGCCACGTGATCACTGACGGCACAGTCACGTGATCAGCGCCTCTCAGTCACGTGATCACCGTATGATAAACACGTGATCAGTGAACGACCAGCCACGTGATCACTGCATGCGCGGTCAGGTGGTCAGTTCCTGATCAGCCACCTGATCAGTGCGTGCACAGTCCCCTGATCAGCGCCTGTCAGTCACTGATCACCGCCTGATAAACACGTGATCAGTGCCCGAACAGCCACGTCATCAGTGCATGCGCAGTCACGTGATCAGTGCATGATAGCCACGTGATCAGTGCGTGCACAGTCCCATGATCAGCGCCTGTCAGTCACTGATCATTGCCTGATAAACACGTGATCAGTGCATGATGAGCCATGTGATCAGTGCCCGATCAGCCACGCCATCAGTGCATGCGCAGTCACGTCATCAGTGCATGATAGCCACGTGATCAGTGCATGCTCAGTCACGTGATCTGGACTTGATCAGCCACGTGATCAGTGCCTGCAGAGTCACGTGATCAGGGCCTGCTGAGCTGCGTGATTCCTGCCGGCTCATCTGCATGACAATTGCCAGCTGAGCTGCGTGATTCCTGTCGGCTCATCTGCTTGACAATTGCCAGCTGAGCTGCGTGATTCCTGCCTGGTCACGTGCTTGATTATTGCCAGTTGAGCAGCATGATTCGTCACTGCTGAGCTCCATGCTTATTGCCTGCTGATTGCGTGGTTCGTGTCTGCTCAGCTCTTTGAGTATTGCCTCCTGAGGTCCCTGTTCGGTCGCCACCTGCCGGGGACCAGCCCCAACTGATCCAGGGTATTCGAAGGAGAGATGGCCTAGGCGACTATTTATATGCTAATCAGAGATGTCAAGAATAATAGTATGAGGAGAGCTCAGTAGGAAAATTCGGTGGAGAAAAGAGACTGAGTAGCTTGGTTTACGCGGAAGACCAATCAAACTTCAAGACAAGAAGTTTGCACCACTTACGTAGGCCGCAGGCGCCCTCTCGAATAGCGAAAGGTGCCTCACCCTAGACACCTTCTCGAGTGGGTCTTAGCAGCCCAGGCATAATTAGTAAGCGTGGTGGGTTCCGCGCTCCAGATGGAGACTCAGCTGGAAGTTAAAGGGAAGAATGACAAGGAACTTTATGAATTGGAGCTGTAAGTTAACTCTTTGACAGAGAGAGCGAGATGGTGGTGGGGGACAGCCCCCAGTGAAATCAGAGGTGAGAGCACAAAGCAATACAGTAGGCAGACTCCGGTTTTTTGGGGGGAGATGCTCGAGAATATCCGGGTGGACTCCTGAGGCTCGATCCCGCATTTGCGTATGCCGAGCCTCCTTCCTCATGACCTTTGTCCAGAGTGGAATGCCTCCCCGGCTCCCGGCACATGATCAGTGCATGCTCAGTCACGATATCAGTGCCTGCTCAGCCACGTGATCACTGACGGCACAGTCACGTGATCAGCGCCTCTCAGTCACGTGATCACCGTATGATAAACACGTGATCAGTGAACGACCAGCCACGTGATCACTGCATGCGCGGTCAGGTGGTCAGTTCCTGATCAGCCACCTGATCAGTGCGTGCACAGTCCCCTGATCAGCGCCTGTCAGTCACTGATCACTGCCTGATAAACACGTGATCAGTGCCCGAACAGCCACGCCATCAGTGCATGCGCAGTCACGTGATCAGTGCATGATAGCCACGTGATCAGTGCGTGCACAGTCCCATGATCAGCGCCTGTCAGTCACTGATCATTGCCTGATAAACACGTGATCAGTGCATGATGAGCCATGTGATCAGTGCCCGATCAGCCACGCCATCAGTGCATGCGCAGTCACGTCATCAGTGCATGATAGCCACGTGATCAGTGCATGCTCAGTCACGTGATCTGGACTTGATCAGCCACGTGATCAGTGCCTGCAGAGTCACGTGATCAGGGCCTGCTGAGCTGCGTGATTCCTGCCGGCTCATCTGCATGACAATTGCCAGCTGAGCTGCGTGATTCCTGTCGGCTCATCTGCTTGACAATTGCCAGCTGAGCTGCGTGATTCCTGCCTGGTCACGTGCTTGATTATTGCCAGTTGAGCAGCATGATTCGTCACTGCTGAGCTCCATGCTTATTGCCTGCTGATTGCGTGGTTCGTGTCTGCTCAGCTCTTTGAGTATTGCCTCCTGAGGTCCCTGTTCGGTCGCCACCTGCCGGGGACCAGCCCCAACTGATCCAGGGTATTCGAAGGAGAGATGGCCTAGGCGACTATTTATATGCTAATCAGAGATGTCAAGAATAATAGTATGAGGAGAGCTCAGTAGGAAAATTCGGTGGAGAAAAGAGACTGAGTAGCTTGGTTTACGCGGAAGACCAATCAAACTTCAAGACAAGAAGTTTGCACCACTTACGTAGGCCGCAGGCGCCCTCTCGAATAGCGAAAGGTGCCTCACCCTAGACACCTTCTCGAGTGGGTCTTAGCAGCCCAGGCATAATTAGTAAGCGTGGTGGGTTCCGCGCTCCAGATGGAGACTCAGCTGGAAGTTAAAGGGAAGAATGACAAGGAACTTTATGAATTGGAGCTGTAAGTTAACTCTTTGACAGAGAGAGCGAGATGGTGGTGGGGGACAGCCCCCAGTGAAATCAGAGGTGAGAGCACAAAGCAATACAGTAGGCAGACTCCGGTTTTTTTGGGGGGAGATGCTCGAGAATATCCGGGTGGACTCCTGAGGCTCGATCCCGCATTTGCGTATGCCGAGCCTCCTTCCTCATGACCTTTGTCCAGAGTGGAATGCCTCCCCGGCTCCCGGCACATGATCAGTGCATGCTCAGTCACGATATCAGTGCCTGCTCAGCCACGTGATCACTGACGGCACAGTCACGTGATCAGCGCCTCTCAGTCACGTGATCACCGTATGATAAACACGTGATCAGTGAACGACCAGCCACGTGATCACTGCATGCGCGGTCAGGTGGTCAGTTCCTGATCAGCCACCTGATCAGTGCGTGCACAGTCCCCTGATCAGCGCCTGTCAGTCACTGATCACTGCCTGATAAACACGTGATCAGTGCCCGAACAGCCACGCCATCAGTGCATGCGCAGTCACGTGATCAGTGCATGATAGCCACGTGATCAGTGCGTGCACAGTCCCATGATCAGCGCCTGTCAGTCACTGATCATTGCCTGATAAACACGTGATCAGTGCATGATGAGCCATGTGATCAGTGCCCGATCAGCCACGCCATCAGTGCATGCGCAGTCACGTCATCAGTGCATGATAGCCACGTGATCAGTGCATGCTCAGTCACGTGATCTGGACTTGATCAGCCACGTGATCAGTGCCTGCAGAGTCACGTGATCAGGGCCTGCTGAGCTGCGTGATTCCTGCCGGCTCATCTGCATGACAATTGCCAGCTGAGCTGCGTGATTCCTGTCGGCTCATCTGCTTGACAATTGCCAGCTGAGCTGCGTGATTCCTGCCTGGTCACGTGCTTGATTATTGCCAGTTGAGCAGCATGATTCGTCACTGCTGAGCTCCATGCTTATTGCCTGCTGATTGCGTGGTTCGTGTCTGCTCAGCTCTTTGAGTATTGCCTCCTGAGGTCCCTGTTCGGTCGCCACCTGCCGGGGACCAGCCCCAACTGATCCAGGGTATTCGAAGGAGAGATGGCCTAGGCGACTATTTATATGCTAATCAGAGATGTCAAGAATAATAGTATGAGGAGAGCTCAGTAGGAAAATTCGGTGGAGAAAAGAGACTGAGTAGCTTGGTTTACGCGGAAGACCAATCAAACTTCAAGACAAGAAGTTTGCACCACTTACGTAGGCCGCAGGCGCCCTCTCGAATAGCGAAAGGTGCCTCACCCTAGACACCTTCTCGAGTGGGTCTTAGCAGCCCAGGCATAATTAGTAAGCGTGGTGGGTTCCGCGCTCCAGATGGAGACTCAGCTGGAAGTTAAAGGGAAGAATGACAAGGAACTTTATGAATTGGAGCTGTAAGTTAACTCTTTGACAGAGAGAGCGAGATGGTGGTGGGGGACAGCCCCCAGTGAAATCAGAGGTGAGAGCACAAAGCAATACAGTAGGCAGACTCCGGTTTTTTGGGGGGGAGATGCTCGAGAATATCCGGGTGGACTCCTGAGGCTCGATCCCGCATTTGCGTATGCCGAGCCTCCTTCCTCATGACCTTTGTCCAGAGTGGAATGCCTCCCCGGCTCCCGGCACATGATCAGTGCATGCTCAGTCACGATATCAGTGCCTGCTCAGCCACGTGATCACTGACGGCACAGTCACGTGATCAGCGCCTCTCAGTCACGTGATCACCGTATGATAAACACGTGATCAGTGAACGACCAGCCACGTGATCACTGCATGCGCGGTCAGGTGGTCAGTTCCTGATCAGCCACCTGATCAGTGCGTGCACAGTCCCCTGATCAGCGCCTGTCAGTCACTGATCACTGCCTGATAAACACGTGATCAGTGCCCGAACAGCCACGCCATCAGTGCATGCGCAGTCACGTGATCAGTGCATGATAGCCACGTGATCAGTGCGTGCACAGTCCCATGATCAGCGCCTGTCAGTCACTGATCATTGCCTGATAAACACGTGATCAGTGCATGATGAGCCATGTGATCAGTGCCCGATCAGCCACGCCATCAGTGCATGCGCAGTCACGCCATCAGTGCATGATAGCCACGTGATCAGTGCATGCTCAGTCACGTGATCTGGACTTGATCAGCCACGTGATCAGTGCCTGCAGAGTCACGTGATCAGGGCCTGCTGAGCTGCGTGATTCCTGCCGGCTCATCTGCATGACAATTGCCAGCTGAGCTGCGTGATTCCTGTCGGCTCATCTGCTTGACAATTGCCAGCTGAGCTGCGTGATTCCTGCCTGGTCACGTGCTTGATTATTGCCAGTTGAGCAGCATGATTCGTCACTGCTGAGCTCCATGCTTATTGCCTGCTGATTGCGTGGTTCGTGTCTGCTCAGCTCTTTGAGTATTGCCTCCTGAGGTCCCTGTTCGGTCGCCACCTGCCGGGGACCAGCCCCAACTGATCCAGGGTATTCGAAGGAGAGATGGCCTAGGCGACTATTTATATGCTAATCAGAGATGTCAAGAATAATAGTATGAGGAGAGCTCAGTAGGAAAATTCGGTGGAGAAAAGAGACTGAGTAGCTTGGTTTACGCGGAAGACCAATCAAACTTCAAGACAAGAAGTTTGCACCACTTACGTAGGCCGCAGGCGCCCTCTCGAATAGCGAAAGGTGCCTCACCCTAGACACCTTCTCGAGTGGGTCTTAGCAGCCCAGGCATAATTAGTAAGCGTGGTGGGTTCCGCGCTCCAGATGGAGACTCAGCTGGAAGTTAAAGGGAAGAATGACAAGGAACTTTATGAATTGGAGCTGTAAGTTAACTCTTTGACAGAGAGAGCGAGATGGTGGTGGGGGACAGCCCCCAGTGAAATCAGAGGTGAGAGCACAAAGCAATACAGTAGGCAGACTCCGGTTTTTTTGGGGGGAGATGCTCGAGAATATCCGGGTGGACTCCTGAGGCTCGATCCCGCATTTGCGTATGCCGAGCCTCCTTCCTCATGACCTTTGTCCAGAGTGGAATGCCTCCCCGGCTCCCGGCACATGATCAGTGCATGCTCAGTCACGATATCAGTGCCTGCTCAGCCACGTGATCACTGACGGCACAGTCACGTGATCAGCGCCTCTCAGTCACGTGATCACCGTATGATAAACACGTGATCAGTGAACGACCAGCCACGTGATCACTGCATGCGCGGTCAGGTGGTCAGTTCCTGATCAGCCACCTGATCAGTGCGTGCACAGTCCCCTGATCAGCGCCTGTCAGTCACTGATCACTGCCTGATAAACACGTGATCAGTGCCCGAACAGCCACGCCATCAGTGCATGCGCAGTCACGTGATCAGTGCATGATAGCCACGTGATCAGTGCGTGCACAGTCCCATGATCAGCGCCTGTCAGTCACTGATCATTGCCTGATAAACACGTGATCAGTGCATGATGAGCCATGTGATCAGTGCCCGATCAGCCACGCCATCAGTGCATGCGCAGTCACGTCATCAGTGCATGATAGCCACGTGATCAGTGCATGCTCAGTCACGTGATCTGGACTTGATCAGCCACGTGATCAGTGCCTGCAGAGTCACGTGATCAGGGCCTGCTGAGCTGCGTGATTCCTGCCGGCTCATCTGCATGACAATTGCCAGCTGAGCTGCGTGATTCCTGTCGGCTCATCTGCTTGACAATTGCCAGCTGAGCTGCGTGATTCCTGCCTGGTCACGTGCTTGATTATTGCCAGTTGAGCAGCATGATTCGTCACTGCTGAGCTCCATGCTTATTGCCTGCTGATTGCGTGGTTCGTGTCTGCTCAGCTCTTTGAGTATTGCCTCCTGAGGTCCCTGTTCGGTCGCCACCTGCCGGGGACCAGCCCCAACTGATCCAGGGTATTCGAAGGAGAGATGGCCTAGGCGACTATTTATATGCTAATCAGAGATGTCAAGAATAATAGTATGAGGAGAGCTCAGTAGGAAAATTCGGTGGAGAAAAGAGACTGAGTAGCTTGGTTTACGCGGAAGACCAATCAAACTTCAAGACAAGAAGTTTGCACCACTTACGTAGGCCGCAGGCGCCCTCTCGAATAGCGAAAGGTGCCTCACCCTAGACACCTTCTCGAGTGGGTCTTAGCAGCCCAGGCATAATTAGTAAGCGTGGTGGGTTCCGCGCTCCAGATGGAGACTCAGCTGGAAGTTAAAGGGAAGAATGACAAGGAACTTTATGAATTGGAGCTGTAAGTTAACTCTTTGACAGAGAGAGCGAGATGGTGGTGGGGGACAGCCCCCAGTGAAATCAGAGGTGAGAGCACAAAGCAATACAGTAGGCAGACTCCGGTTTTTTTGGGGGGAGATGCTCGAGAATATCCGGGTGGACTCCTGAGGCTCGATCCCGCATTTGCGTATGCCGAGCCTCCTTCCTCATGACCTTTGTCCAGAGTGGAATGCCTCCCCGGCTCCCGGCACATGATCAGTGCATGCTCAGTCACGATATCAGTGCCTGCTCAGCCACGTGATCACTGACGGCACAGTCACGTGATCAGCGCCTCTCAGTCACGTGATCACCGTATGATAAACACGTGATCAGTGAACGACCAGCCACGTGATCACTGCATGCGCGGTCAGGTGGTCAGTTCCTGATCAGCCACCTGATCAGTGCGTGCACAGTCCCCTGATCAGCGCCTGTCAGTCACTGATCACTGCCTGATAAACACGTGATCAGTGCCCGAACAGCCACGTCATCAGTGCATGCGCAGTCACGTGATCAGTGCATGATAGCCACGTGATCAGTGCGTGCACAGTCCCATGATCAGCGCCTGTCAGTCACTGATCATTGCCTGATAAACACGTGATCAGTGCATGATGAGCCATGTGATCAGTGCCCGATCAGCCACGTCATCAGTGCATGCGCAGTCACGCCATCAGTGCATGATAGCCACGTGATCAGTGCATGCTCAGTCACGTGATCTGGACTTGATCAGCCACGTGATCAGTGCCTGCAGAGTCACGTGATCAGGGCCTGCTGAGCTGCGTGATTCCTGCCGGCTCATCTGCATGACAATTGCCAGCTGAGCTGCGTGATTCCTGTCGGCTCATCTGCTTGACAATTGCCAGCTGAGCTGCGTGATTCCTGCCTGGTCACGTGCTTGATTATTGCCAGTTGAGCAGCATGATTCGTCACTGCTGAGCTCCATGCTTATTGCCTGCTGATTGCGTGGTTCGTGTCTGCTCAGCTCTTTGAGTATTGCCTCCTGAGGTCCCTGTTCGGTCGCCACCTGCCGGGGACCAGCCCCAACTGATCCAGGGTATTCGAAGGAGAGATGGCCTAGGCGACTATTTATATGCTAATCAGAGATGTCAAGAATAATAGTATGAGGAGAGCTCAGTAGGAAAATTCGGTGGAGAAAAGAGACTGAGTAGCTTGGTTTACGCGGAAGACCAATCAAACTTCAAGACAAGAAGTTTGCACCACTTACGTAGGCCGCAGGCGCCCTCTCGAATAGCGAAAGGTGCCTCACCCTAGACACCTTCTCGAGTGGGTCTTAGCAGCCCAGGCATAATTAGTAAGCGTGGTGGGTTCCGCGCTCCAGATGGAGACTCAGCTGGAAGTTAAAGGGAAGAATGACAAGGAACTTTATGAATTGGAGCTGTAAGTTAACTCTTTGATAGAGAGAGCGAGATGGTGGTGGGGGACAGCCCCCAGTGAATTCAGAGGTGAGAGCACAAAGCAATACAGTAGGCAGACTCCGGTTTTTTTGGGGGAGATGCTCGAGAATATCCGGGTGGACTCCTGAGGCTCGATCCCGCATTTGCGTATGCCGAGCCTCCTTCCTCATGACCTTTGTCCAGAGTGGAATGCCTCCCCGGCTCCCGGCACATGATCAGTGCATGCTCAGTCACGATATCATTGCCTGCTCAGCCACGTGATCACTGACGGCACAGTCACGTGATCAGCGCCTCTCATCCACGTGATCACCGTATGATAAACACGTGATCAGTGAACGACCAGCCACGTGATCACTGCATGCGCGGTCAGGTGGTCAGTTCCTGATCAGCCACCTGATCAGTGCGTGCACAGTCCCCTGATCAGCGCCTGTCAGTCACTGATCACTGCCTGATAAACACGTGATCAGTGCCCGAACAGCCACGTCATCAGTGCATGCGCAGTCACGTGATCAGTGCATGATAGCCACGTGATCAGTGCGTGCACAGTCCCATGATCAGCGCCTGTCAGTCACTGATCATTGCCTGATAAACACGTGATCAGTGCATGATGAGCCATGTGATCAGTGCCCGATCAGCCACGTCATCAGTGCATGCGCAGTCACGTCATCAGTGCATGATAGCCACGTGATCAGTGCATGCTCAGTCACGTGATCTGGACTTGATCAGCCACGTGATCAGTGCCTGCAGAGTCACGTGATCAGGGCCTGCTGAGCTGCGTGATTCCTGCAGGCTCATCTGCATGACAATTGCCAGCTGAGCTGCGTGATTCCTGTCGGCTCATCTGCTTGACAATTGCCAGCTGAGCTGCGTGATTCCTGCCTGGTCACGTGCTTGATTATTGCCAGTTGAGCAGCATGATTCGTCACTGCTGAGCTCCATGCTTATTGCCTGCTGATTGCGTGGTTCGTGTCTGCTCAGCTCTTTGAGTATTGCCTCCTGAGGTCCCTGTTCGGTCGCCACCTGCCGGGACCAGCCCCAACTGATCCAGGGTATTCGAAGGAGAGATGGCCTAGGCGACTATTTATATGCTAATCAGAGATGTCAAGAATAATAGTATGAGGAGAGCTCAGTAGGAAAATTCGGTGGAGAAAGAGACTGAGTAGCTTGGTTTACGCGGAAGACCAATCAAACTTCAAGACAAGAAGTTTGCACCACTTACGTAGGCCGCAGGCGCCTCTCGAATGCGAAAGGTGCCTCACCCTAGACACCTTCTCGAGTGGGTCTTAGCAGCCCAGGCATAATTAGTAAGCGTGGTGGGTTCCGCGCTCCAGATGGAGACTCAGCTGGAAGTTAAAGGGAAGAATGACAAGGAACTTTATGAATTGGAGCTGTAAGTTAACTCTTTGACAGAGAGAGCGAGATGGTGGGGGACAGCCCCCAGTGAAATCAGAGGTGAGAGCACAAAGCAATACAGTAGGCAGACTCCGGTTTTTTGGGGGGAGATGCTCGAGAATATCCGGGTGGACTCCTGAGGCTCGATCCCGCATTTGCGTATGCCGAGCCTCCTTCCTCATGACCTTTGTCCAGAGTGGAATGCCTCCCGGCTCCCGGCACATGATCAGTGCATGCTCAGTCACGATATCAGTGCCTGCTCAGCCACGTGATCACTGACGGCACAGTCACGTGATCAGCGCCTCTCAGTCACGTGATCACCGTATGATAAACACGTGATCAGTGAACGACCAGCCACGTGATCACTGCATGCGCGGTCAGGTGGTCAGTTCCTGATCAGCCACCTGATCAGTGCGTGCACAGTCCCCTGATCAGCGCCTGTCAGTCACTGATCACTGCCTGATAAACACGTGATCAGTGCCCGAACAGCCACGTCATCAGTGCATGCGCATCACGTGATCAGTGCATGATAGCCACGTGATCAGTGCGTGCACAGTCCCATGATCAGCGCCTGTCAGTCACTGATCATTGCCTGATAAACACGTGATCAGTGCATGATGAGCCATGTGATCAGTGCCCGATCAGCCACGTCATCAGTGCATGCGCAGTCACGTCATCAGTGCATGATAGCCACGTGATCAGTGCATGCTCAGTCACGTGATCTGGACTTGATCAGCCACGTGATCAGTGCCTGCAGAGTCACGTGATCAGGGCCTGCTGAGCTGCGTGATTCCTGCCGGCTCATCTGCATGACAATTGCCATCTGAGCTGCGTGATTCCTGTCGGCTCATCTGCTTGACAATTGCCAGCTGAGCTGCGTGATTCCTGCCTGGTCACGTGCTTGATTATTGCCAGTTGAGCAGCATGATTCGTCACTGCTGAGCTCCATGCTTATTGCCTGCTGATTGCGTGGTTCGTGTCTGCTCAGCTCTTTGAGTATTGCCTCCTGAGGTCCCTGTTCGGTCGCCACCTGCCGGGGACCAGCCCCAACTGATCCAGGGTATTCGAAGGAGAGATGGCCTAGGCGACTATTTATATGCTAATCAGAGATGTCAAGAATAATAGTATGAGGAGAGCTCAGTAGGAAAATTCGGTGGAGAAAAGAGACTGAGTAGCTTGGTTTACGCGGAAGACCAATCAAACTTCAAGACAAGAAGTTTGCACCACTTACGTAGGCCGCAGGCGCCCTCTCGAATAGCGAAAGGTGCCTCACCCTAGACACCTTCTCGAGTGGGTCTTAGCAGCCCAGGCATAATTAGTAAGCGTGGTGGGTTCCGCGCTCCAGATGGAGACTCAGCTGGAAGTTAAAGGGAAGAATGACAAGGAACTTTATGAATTGGAGCTGTAAGTTAACTCTTTGACAGAGAGAGCGAGATGGTGGTGGGGGACAGCCCCCAGTGAAATCAGAGGTGAGAGCACAAAGCAATACAGTAGGCAGACTCCGGTTTTTTGGGGGGGAGATGCTCGAGAACATCCGGGTGGACTCCTGAGGCTCGATCCCGCATTTGCGTATGCCGAGCCTCCTTCCTCATGACCTTTGTCCAGAGTGGAATGCCTCCCCGGCTCCCGGCACATGATCAGTGCATGCTCAGTCACGATATCAGTGCCTGCTCAGCCACGTGATCACTGACGGCACAGTCACGTGATCAGCGCCTCTCAGTCACGTGATCACCGTATGATAAACACGTGATCAGTGAACGACCAGCCACGTGATCACTGCATGCGCGGTCAGGTGGTCAGTTCCTGATCAGCCACCTGATCAGTGCGTGCACAGTCCCCTGATCAGCGCCTGTCAGTCACTGATCACTGCCTGATAAACACGTGATCAGTGCCCGAACAGCCACGTCATCAGTGCATGCGCAGTCACGTGATCAGTGCATGATAGCCACGTGATCAGTGCGTGCACAGTCCCATGATCAGCGCCTGTCAGTCACTGATCATTGCCTGATAAACACGTGATCAGTGCATGATGAGCCATGTGATCAGTGCCCGATCAGCCACGTCATCAGTGCATGCGCAGTCACGTCATCAGTGCATGATAGCCACGTGATCAGTGCATGCTCAGTCACGTGATCTGGACTTGATCAGCCACGTGATCAGTGCCTGCAGAGTCACGTGATCAGGGCCTGCTGAGCTGCGTGATTCCTGCCGGCTCATCTGCATGACAATTGCCAGCTGAGCTGCGTGATTCCTGTCGGCTCATCTGCTTGACAATTGCCAGCTGAGCTGCGTGATTCCTGCCTGGTCACGTGCTTGATTATTGCCAGTTGAGCAGCATGATTCGTCACTGCTGAGCTCCATGCTTATTGCCTGCTGATTGCGTGGTTCGTGTCTGCTCAGCTCTTTGAGTATTGCCTCCTGAGGTCCCTGTTCGGTCGCCACCTGCCGGGGACCAGCCCCAACTGATCCAGGGTATTCGAAGGAGAGATGGCCTAGGCGACTATTTATATGCTAATCAGAGATGTCAAGAATAATAGTATGAGGAGAGCTCAGTAGGAAAATTCGGTGGAGAAAAGAGACTGAGTAGCTTGGTTTACGCGGAAGACCAATCAAACTTCAAGACAAGAAGTTTGCACCACTTACGTAGCCGCAGGCGCCCTCTCGAATAGCGAAAGGTGCCTCACCCTAGACACCTTCTCGAGTGGGTCTTAGCAGCCCAGGCATAATTAGTAAGCGTGGTGGGTTCCGCGCTCCAGATGGAGACTCAGCTGGAAGTTAAAGGGAAGAATGACAAGGAACTTTATGAATTGGAGCTGTAAGTTAACTCTTTGACAGAGAGAGCGAGATGGTGGTGGGGGACAGCCCCCAGTGAAATCAGAGGTGAGAGCACAAAGCAATACAGTAGGCAGACTCCGGTTTTTTGGGGGGGAGATGCTCGAGAATATCCGGGTGGACTCCTGAGGCTCGATCCCGCATTTGCGTATGCCGAGCCTCCTTCCTCATGACCTTTGTCCAGAGTGGAATGCCTCCCCGGCTCCCGGCACATGATCAGTGCATGCTCAGTCACGATATCAGTGCCTGCTCAGCCACGTGATCACTGACGGCACAGTCACGTGATCAGCGCCTCTCAGTCACGTGATCACCGTATGATAAACACGTGATCAGTGAACGACCAGCCACGTGATCACTGCATGCGCGGTCAGGTGGTCAGTTCCTGATCAGCCACCTGATCAGTGCGTGTCCCCTGATCAGCGCCTGTCAGTCACTGATCACTGCCTGATAAACACGTGATCAGTGCCCGAACAGCCACGCCATCAGTGCATGCGCAGTCACGTGATCAGTGCATGATAGCCACGTGATCAGTGCGTGCACAGTCCCATGATCAGCGCCTGTCAGTCACTGATCATTGCCTGATAAACACGTGATCAGTGCATGATGAGCCATGTGATCAGTGCCCGATCAGCCACGCCATCAGTGCATGCGCAGTCACGCCATCAGTGCATGATAGCCACGTGATCAGTGCATGCTCAGTCACGTGATCTGGACTTGATCAGCCACGTGATCAGTGCCTGCAGAGTCACGTGATCAGGGCCTGCTGAGCTGCGTGATTCCTGCCGGCTCATCTGCATGACAATTGCCAGCTGAGCTGCGTGATTCCTGTCGGCTCATCTGCTTGACAATTGCCAGCTGAGCTGCGTGATTCCTGCCTGGTCACGTGCTTGATTATTGCCAGTTGAGCAGCATGATTCGTCACTGCTGAGCTCCATGCTTATTGCCTGCTGATTGCGTGGTTCGTGTCTGCTCAGCTCTTTGAGTATTGCCTCCTGAGGTCCCTGTTCGGTCGCCACCTGCCGGGGACCAGCCCCAACTGATCCAGGGTATTCGAAGGAGAGATGGCCTAGGCGACTATTTATATGCTAATCAGAGATGTCAAGAATAATAGTATGAGGAGAGCTCAGTAGGAAAATTCGGTGGAGAAAAGAGACTGAGTAGCTTGGTTTACGCGGAAGACCAATCAAACTTCAAGACAAGAAGTTTGCACCACTTACGAGGCCGCAGGCGCCCTCTCGAATAGCGAAAGGTGCCTCACCCTAGACACCTTCTCGAGTGGGTCTTAGCAGCCCAGGCATAATTAGTAAGCGTGGTGGGTTCCGCGCTCCAGATGGAGACTCAGCTGGAAGTTAAAGGGAAGAATGACAAGGAACTTTATGAATTGGAGCTGTAAGTTAACTCTTTGACAGAGAGAGCGAGATGGTGGTGGGGGACAGCCCCCAGTGAAATCAGAGGTGAGAGCACAAAGCAATACAGTAGGCAGACTCCGGTTTTTTGGGGGAGATGCTCGAGAACATCCGGGTGGACTCCTGAGGCTCGATCCCGCATTTGCGTATGCCGAGCCTCCTTCCTCATGACCTTTGTCCAGAGTGGAATGCCTCCCCGGCTCCCGGCACATGATCAGTGCATGCTCAGTCACGATATCAGTGCCTGCTCAGCCACGTGATCACTGACGGCACAGTCACGTGATCAGCGCCTCTCAGTCACGTGATCACCGTATGATAAACACGTGATCAGTGAACGACCAGCCACGTGATCACTGCATGCGCGGTCAGGTGGTCAGTTCCTGATCAGCCACCTGATCAGTGCGTGCACAGTCCCCTGATCAGCGCCTGTCAGTCACTGATCACTGCCTGATAAACACGTGATCAGTGCCCGAACAGCCATCAGTGCATGCGCAGTCACGTGATCAGTGCATGATAGCCACGTGATCAGTGCGTGCACAGTCCCATGATCAGCGCCTGTCAGTCACTGATCATTGCCTGATAAACACGTGATCAGTGCATGATGAGCCATGTGATCAGTGCCCGATCAGCCACGTCATCAGTGCATGCGCAGTCACGCCATCAGTGCATGATAGCCACGTGATCAGTGCATGCTCAGTCACGTGATCTGGACTTGATCAGCCACGTGATCAGTGCCTGCAGAGTCACGTGATCAGGGCCTGCTGAGCTGCGTGATTCCTGCCGGCTCATCTGCATGACAATTGCCAGCTGAGCTGCGTGATTCCTGTCGGCTCATCTGCTTGACAATTGCCAGCTGAGCTGCGTGATTCCTGCCTGGTCACGTGCTTGATTATTGCCAGTTGAGCAGCATGATTCGTCACTGCTGAGCTCCATGCTTATTGCCTGCTGATTGCGTGGTTCGTGTCTGCTCAGCTCTTTGAGTATTGCCTCCTGAGGTCCCTGTTCGGTCGCCACCTGCCGGGGACCAGCCCCAACTGATCCAGGGTATTCGAAGGAGAGATGGCCTAGGCGACTATTTATATGCTAATCAGAGATGTCAAGAATAATAGTATGAGGAGAGCTCAGTAGGAAAATTCGGTGGAGAAAAGAGACTGAGTAGCTTGGTTTACGCGGAAGACCAATCAAACTTCAAGACAAGAAGTTTGCACCACTTACGTAGGCCGCAGGCGCCCTCTCGAATAGCGAAAGGTGCCTCACCCTAGACACCTTCTCGAGTGGGTCTTAGCAGCCCAGGCATAATTAGTAAGCGTGGTGGGTTCCGCGCTCCAGATGGAGACTCAGCTGGAAGTTAAAGGGAAGAATGACAAGGAACTTTATGAATTGGAGCTGTAAGTTAACTCTTTGACAGAGAGAGCGAGATGGTGGTGGGGGACAGCCCCCAGTGAAATCAGAGGTGAGAGCACAAAGCAATACAGTAGGCAGACTCCGGTTTTTTTGGGGGGAGATGCTCGAGAATATCCGGGTGGACTCCTGAGGCTCGATCCCGCATTTGCGTATGCCGAGCCTCCTTCCTCATGACCTTTGTCCAGAGTGGAATGCCTCCCCGGCTCCCGGCACATGATCAGTGCATGCTCAGTCACGATATCAGTGCCTGCTCAGCCACGTGATCACTGACGGCACAGTCACGTGATCAGCGCCTCTCAGTCACGTGATCACCGTATGATAAACACGTGATCAGTGAACGACCAGCCACGTGATCACTGCATGCGCGGTCAGGTGGTCAGTTCCTGATCAGCCACCTGATCAGTGCGTGCACAGTCCCCTGATCAGCGCCTGTCAGTCACTGACTGCCTGATAAACACGTGATCAGTGCCCGAACAGCCACGTCATCAGTGCATGCGCAGTCACGTGATCAGTGCATGATAGCCACGTGATCAGTGCGTGCACAGTCCCATGATCAGCGCCTGTCAGTCACTGATCATTGCCTGATAAACACGTGATCAGTGCATGATGAGCCATGTGATCAGTGCCCGATCAGCCACGTCATCAGTGCATGCGCAGTCACGCCATCAGTGCATGATAGCCACGTGATCAGTGCATGCTCAGTCACGTGATCTGGACTTGATCAGCCACGTGATCAGTGCCTGCAGAGTCACGTGATCAGGGCCTGCTGAGCTGCGTGATTCCTGCCGGTCTGCATGACAATTGCCATCTGAGCTGCGTGATTCCTGTCGGCTCATCTGCTTGACAATTGCCAGCTGAGCTGCGTGATTCCTGCCTGGTCACGTGCTTGATTATTGCCAGTTGAGCAGCATGATTCGTCACTGCTGAGCTCCATGCTTATTGCCTGCTGATTGCGTGGTTCGTGTCTGCTCAGCTCTTTGAGTATTGCCTCCTGAGGTCCCTGTTCGGTCGCCACCTGCCGGGGACCAGCCCCAACTGATCCAGGGTATTCGAAGGAGAGATGGCCTAGGCGACTATTTATATGCTAATCAGAGATGTCAAGAATAATAGTATGAGGAGAGCTCAGTAGGAAAATTCGGTGGAGAAAAGAGACTGAGTAGCTTGGTTTACGCGGAAGACCAATCAAACTTCAAGACAAGAAGTTTGCACCACTTACGTAGGCCGCAGGCGCCCCTCGAATAGCGAAAGGTGCCTCACCCTAGACACCTTCTCGAGTGGGTCTTAGCAGCCCAGGCATAATTAGTAAGCGTGGTGGGTTCCGCGCTCCAGATGGAGACTCAGCTGGAAGTTAAAGGGAAGAATGACAAGGAACTTTATGAATTGGAGCTGTGTTAACTCTTTGACAGAGAGAGCGAGATGGTGGTGGGGGACAGCCCCCAGTGAAATCAGAGGTGAGAGCACAAAGCAATACAGTAGGCAGACTCCGGTTTTTGGGGGAGATGCTCGAGAATATCCGGGTGGACTCCTGAGGCTCGATCCCGCATTTGCGTATGCCGAGCCTCCTTCCTCATGACCTTTGTCCAGAGTGGAATGCCTCCCCGGCTCCCGGCACATGATCAGTGCATGCTCAGTCACGATATCAGTGCCTGCTCAGCCACGTGATCACTGACGGCACAGTCACGTGATCAGCGCCTCTCAGTCACGTGATCACCGTATGATAAACACGTGATCAGTGAACGACCAGCCACGTGATCACTGCATGCGCGGTCAGGTGGTCAGTTCCTGATCAGCCACCTGATCAGTGCGTGCACAGTCCCCTGATCAGCGCCTGTCAGTCACTGATCACTGCCTGATAAACACGTGATCAGTGCCCGAACAGCCACGCCATCAGTGCATGCGCAGTCACGTGGATCAGTGCATGATAGCCACGTGATCAGTGCGTGCACAGTCCCATGATCAGCGCCTGTCAGTCACTGATCATTGCCTGATAAACACGTGATCAGTGCATGATGAGCCATGTGATCAGTGCCCGATCAGCCACGCCATCAGTGCATGCGCAGTCACGCCATCAGTGCATGATAGCCACGTGATCAGTGCATGCTCAGTCACGTGATCTGGACTTGATCAGCCACGTGATCAGTGCCTGCAGAGTCACGTGATCAGGGCCTGCTGAGCTGCGTGATTCCCGCCGGCTCATCTGCATGACAATTGCCAGCTGAGCTGCGTGATTCCTGCCGGCTCATCTGCTTGACAATTGCCAGCTGAGCTGCGTGATTCCTGCCTGGTCACGTGCTTGATTATTGCCAGTTGAGCAGCATGATCTGTCACTGCTGAGCTCCATGCTTATTGCCTGCTGATTGCGTGGTTCGTGTCTGCTCAGCTCTTTGAGTATTGCCTCCTGAGGTCCCTGTTCGGTCGCCACCTGCCGGGGACCAGCCCCAACTGATCCAGGGTATTCGAAGGAGAGATGGCCTAGGCGACTATTTATATGCTAATCAGAGATGTCAAGAATAATAGTATGAGGAGAGCTCAGTAGGAAAATTCGGTGGAGAAAAGAGACTGAGTAGCTTGGTTTACGCGGAAGACCAATCAAACTTCAAGACAAGAAGTTTGCACCACTTACGTAGGCCGCAGGCGCCCTCTCGAATAGCGAAAGGTGCCTCACCCTAGACACCTTCTCGAGTGGGTCTTAGCAGCCCAGGCATAATTAGTAAGCGTGGTGGGTTCCGCGCTCCAGATGGAGACTCAGCTGGAAGTTAAAGGGAAGAATGACAAGGAACTTTATGAATTGGAGCTGTAAGTTAACTCTTTGACAGAGAGAGCGAGATGGTGGTGGGGGACAGCCCCCAGTGAAATCAGAGGTGAGAGCACAAAGCAATACAGTAGGCAGACTCCGGTTTTTTTGGGGGGAGATGCTCGAGAACATCCGGGTGGACTCCTGAGGCTCGATCCCGCATTTGCGTATGCCGAGCCTCCTTCCTCATGACCTTTGTCCAGAGGAATGCCTCCCCGGCTCCCGGCACATGATCAGTGCATGCTCAGTCACGATATCAGTGCCTGCTCAGCCACGTGATCACTGACGGCACAGTCACGTGATCAGCGCCTCTCAGTCACGTGATCACCGTATGATAAACACGTGATCAGTGAACGACCAGCCACGTGATCACTGCATGCGCGGTCAGGTGGTCAGTTCCTGATCAGCCACCTGATCAGTGCGTGCACAGTCCCCTGATCAGCGCCTGTCAGTCACTGATCACTGCCTGATAAACACGTGATCAGTGCCCGAACAGCCACGTCATCAGTGCATGCGCAGTCACGTGATCAGTGCATGATAGCCACGTGATCAGTGCGGCACAGTCCCATGATCAGCGCCTGTCAGTCACTGATCATTGCCTGATAAACACGTGATCAGTGCATGATGAGCCATGTGATCAGTGCCCGATCAGCCACGCCATCAGTGCATGCGCAGTCACGTCATCAGTGCATGATAGCCACGTGATCAGTGCATGCTCAGTCACGTGATCTGGATTTGATCAGCCACGTGATCAGTGCCTGCAGAGTCACGTGATCAGGGCCTGCTGAGCTGCGTGATTCCTGCCGGCTCATCTGCATGACAATTGCCAGCTGAGCTGCGTGATTCCTGTCGGCTCATCTGCATGACCATTGCCATCTGAGCTGGGTGATTCCTGCCTGGTCACGTGCTTGATTATTGCCAGTTGAGCAGCATGATTCGTCACTGCTGAGCTCCATGCTTATTGCCTGCTGATTGCGTGGTTCGTGTCTGCTCAGCTCTTTGAGTATTGCCTCCTGAGGTCCCTGTTCGTTAGCCACCTGCCGTGGACCAGCCCCAACTGATCCAGGGTTATCGAAGGAGAGATGGCCTAGGCGACTATTTATATACTAATCAGAGATGTCAAGAATAATAGTATGAGGAGAGCTCAGTAGGAAAATTCGGTGGAGAAAAGAGACTCAGTAGCTTGGTTTACGTGGAAGACCAATCAAACTTCAAGACAAGAAGTTTGCACCACTTACGTAGGCCGCAGGTGCCCTCTCGAATAGCGAAAGGTGCCTCACCCTAGACACCTTCTCGAGTGGGTCTTAGCAGCCCAGGCATAATTAGTAAGCGTGGTGGGTTCCTCGCTCCAGATGGAGACTCAGCTGGAAGTTAAAGGGAAGAATGACAAGGAACTTTATGAATTGGAGCTGTAAGTTACCTCTTTGACAGAGAGAGCGAGATGGTGGTGGGGGACAGCCCCCAGTGAAATCAGAGGTGAGAGCACAAAGCAGTACAGTAGGCAGACTCCGGTTTTTTGGGGGGAGATGCTCGAGAACATCCGGGTGGACTCCTGAGGCTCGATCCCGCATTTGCGTATGCCGAGCCTCCTTCCTCATGACCTTTGTCCAGAGTGGAATGCCTCCCCGGCTCCCGGCACATGATCAGTGCATGCTCAGTCACGATATCAGTGCCTGCTCAGCCACGAGATCACTGACGGCACAGTCACGTGATCAGCGCCTCTCAGTCACGTGATCACCGTATGATAAACACGTGATCAGTGAACGACCAGCCACGTGATCACTGCATGCGCGGTCAGGTGGTCAGTTCCTGATCAGCCACCTGATCAGTGCGTGCACAGTCCCCTGATCAGCGCCTGTCAGTCACTGATCACTGCCTGATAAACACGTGATCAGTGCCCGAACAGCCACGCCATCAGTGCATGCGCAGTCACGTGATCAGTGCATGATAGCCACGTGATCAGTGCGTGCACAGTCCCATGATCAGCGCCTGTCAGTCACTGATCATTGCCTGATAAACACGTGATCAGTGCATGATGAGCCATGTGATCAGTGCCCGATCAGCCACGTCATCAGTGCATGCGCAGTCACGTCATCAGTGCATGATAGCCACGTGATCAGTGCATGCTCAGTCACGTGATCTGGACTTGATCAGCCACGTGATCAGTGCCTGCAGAGTCACGTGATCAGGGCCTGCTGAGCTGCGTGATTCCTGCCGGCTCATCTGCATGACAATTGCCAGCTGAGCTGCGTGATTCCTGTCGGCTCATCTGCTTGACAATTGCCAGCTGAGCTGCGTGATTCCTGCCTGGTCACGTGCTTGATTATTGCCAGTTGAGCAGCATGATTCGTCACTGCTGAGCTCCATGCTTATTGCCTGCTGATTGCGTGGTTCGTGTCTGCTCAGCTCTTTGAGTATTGCCTCCTGAGGTCCCTGTTCGGTCGCCACCTGCCGGGGACCAGCCCCAACTGATCCAGGGTATTCGAAGGAGAGATGGCCTAGGCGACTATTTATATGCTAATCAGAGATGTCAAGAATAATAGTATGAGGAGAGCTCAGTAGGAAAATTCGGTGGAGAAAAGAGACTGAGTAGCTTGGTTTACGCGGAAGACCAATCAAACTTCAAGACAAGAAGTTTGCACCACTTACGTAGGCCGCAGGCGCCTCTCGAATAGCGAAAGGTGCCTCACCCTAGACACCTCTCGAGTGGGTCTTAGCAGCCCAGGCATAATTAGTAAGCGTGGTGGGTTCCGCGCTCCAGATGGAGACTCAGCTGGAAGTTAAAGGGAAGAATGACAAGGAACTTTATGAATTGGAGCTGTAAGTTACCTTGCAGAGAGAGCGAGATGGTGGTGGGGGACAGCCCCCAGTGAAATCAGAGGTGAGAGCACAAAGCAATACAGTAGGCAGACTCCGGTTTTTTTGGGGGGAGATGCTCGAGAATATCCGGGTGGACTCCTGAGGCTCGATCCCGCATTTGCGTATGCCGAGCCTCCTTCCTCATGACCTTTGTCCAGAGTGGAATGCCTCCCCGGCTCCCGGCACATGATCAGTGCATGCTCAGTCACGATATCAGTGCCTGATCAGCCACGTGATCACTGACGGCAAAGTCACGTGATCAGCGCCTCTCAGTCACGTGATCACCGTATGATAAACACGTGATCAGTGAACGACCAGCCACGTGATCACTGCATGCGCGGTCAGGTGGTCAGTTCCTGATCAGCCACCTGATCAGTGCGTGCACAGTCCCCTGATCAGGGCCTGTCAGTCACTGATCACTGCCTGATAAACACGTGATCAGTGCCCGAACAGCCACGTCATCAGTGCATGCGCAGTCACGTGATCAGTGCATGATAGCCACGTGATCAGTGCGTGCACAGTCCCATGATCAGCGCCTGTCAGTCACTGATCATTGCCTGATAAACACGTGATCAGTGCATGATGAGCCATGTGATCAGTGCCCGATCAGCCACGCCATCAGTGCATGCGCAGTCACGTCATCAGTGCATGATAGCCACGTGATCAGTGCATGCTCAGTCACGTGATCTGGACTTGATCAGCCACGTGATCAGTGCCTGCAGAGTCACGTGATCAGGGCTGCTGAGCTGCGTGATTCCTGCCGGCTCATCTGCATGACAATTGCCATCTGAGCTGCGTGATTCCTGTCGGCTCATCTGCTTGACAATTGCCAGCTGAGCTGCGTGATTCCTGCCTGGTCACGTGCTTGATTATTGCCAGTTGAGCAGCATGATTCGTCACTGCTGAGCTCCATGCTTATTGCCTGCTGATTGCGTGGTTCGTGTCTGCTCAGCTCTTTGAGTATTGCCTCCTGAGGTCCCTGTTCGGTCGCCACCTGCCGGGGACCAGCCCCAACTGATCCAGGGTATTCGAAGGAGAAATGGCCTAGGCGACTATTTATATGCTAATCAGAGATGTCAAGAATAATAGTATGAGGAGAGCTCAGTAGGAAAATTCGGTGGAGAAAGAGACTGAGTAGCTTGGTTTACGCGGAAGACCAATCAAACTTCAAGACAAGAAGTTTGCACCACTTACGAGGCCGCAGGCGCCCTCTCGAATGGCGAAAGGTGCCTCACCCTAGACACCTTCTCGAGTGGGTCTTAGCAGCCCAGGCATAATTAGTAAGCGTGGTGGGTTCCGCGCTCCAGATGGAGACTCAGCTGGAAGTTAAAGGGAAGAATGACAAGGAACTTGATGAATTGGAGCTGTAAGTTAACTCTTTGACAGAGAGAGCGAGATGGTGGTGGGGGACAGCCCCCAGTGAAATCAGAGGTGAGAGCACAAAGCAATACAGTAGGCAGACTCCGGTTTGGGGGGAGATGCTCGAGAATATCCGGGTGGACTCCTGAGGCTCGATCCCGCATTTGCGTATGCCGAGCCTCCTTCCTCATGACCTTTGTCCAGAGTGGAATGCCTCCCCGGCTCCCGGCACATGATCAGTGCATGCTCAGTCACGATATCAGTGCCTGCTCAGCCACGTGATCACTGACGGCACAGTCACGTGATCAGCGCCTCTCAGTCACGTGATCACCGTATGATAAACACGTGATCAGTGAACGACCAGCCACGTGATCACTGCATGCGCGGTCAGGTGGTCAGTTCCTGATCAGCCACCTGATCAGTGCGTGCACAGTCCCCTGATCAGCGCCTGTCAGTCACTGATCACTGCCTGATAAACACGTGATCAGTGCCCGAACAGCCACGTCATCAGTGCATGCGCAGTCACGTGATCAGTGCATGATAGCCACGTGATCAGTGCGTGCACAGTCCCATGATCAGCGCCTGTCAGTCACTGATCATTGCCTGATAAACACGTGATCAGTGCATGATGAGCCATGTGATCAGTGCCCGATCAGCCACGTCATCAGTGCATGCGCAGTCACGTCATCAGTGCATGATAGCCACGTGATCAGTGCATGCTCAGTCACGTGATCTGGACTTGATCAGCCACGTGATCAGTGCCTGCAGAGTCACGTGATCAGGGCCTGCTGAGCTGCGTGATTCCTGCCGGCTCATCTGCATGACAATTGCCATCTGAGCTGCGTGATTCCTGTCGGCTCATCTGCTTGACAATTGCCAGCTGAGCTGCGTGATTCCTGCCTGGTCACGTGCTTGATTATTGCCAGTTGAGCAGCATGATTCGTCACTGCTGAGCTCCATGCTTATTGCCTGCTGATTGCGTGGTTCGTGTCTGCTCAGCTCTTTGAGTATTGCCTCCTGAGGTCCCTGTTCGGTCGCCACCTGCCGGGGACCAGCCCCAACTGATCCAGGGTATTCGAAGGAGAGATGGCCTAGGCGACTATTTATATGCTAATCAGAGATGTCAAGAATAATAGTATGAGGAGAGCTCAGTAGGAAAATTCGGTGGAGAAAAGAGACTGAGTAGCTTGGTTTACGCGGAAGACCAATCAAACTTCAAGACAAGAAGTTTGCACCACTTACGTAGGCCGCAGGCGCTCCTCGAATAGCGAAAGGTGCCTCACCCTAGACACCTTCTCGAGTGGGTCTTAGCAGCCCAGGCATAATTAGTAAGCGTGGTGGGTTCCGCGCTCCAGATGGAGACTCAGCTGGAAGTTAAAGGAAGAATGACAAGGAACTTTATGAATTGGAGCTGTAAGTTACCTCTTTGACAGAGAGAGCGAGATGGTGGTGGGGGACAGCCCCCAGTGAAATCAGAGGTGAGAGCACAAAGCAATACAGTAGGCAGACTCCGGTTTTTGGGGGAGATGCTCGAGAACATCCGGGTGGACTCCTGAGGCTCGATCCCGCATTTGCGTATGCCGAGCCTCCTTCCTCATGACCTTTGTCCAGAGTGGAATGCCTCCCCGGCTCCCGGCACATGATCAGTGCATGCTCAGTCACGATATCAGTGCCTGCTCAGCCACGTGATCACTGACGGCACAGTCACGTGATCAGCGCCTCTCAGTCACGTGATCACCGTATGATAAACACGTGATCAGTGAACGACCAGCCACGTGATCACTGCATGCGCGGTCAGGTGGTCAGTTCCTGATCAGCCACCTGATCAGTGCGTGCACAGTCCCCTGATCAGCGCCTGTCAGTCACTGATCACTGCCTGATAAACACGTGATCAGTGCCCGAACAGCCACGTCATCAGTGCATGCGCAGTCACGTGATCAGTGCATGATAGCCACGTGATCAGTGCGTGCACAGTCCCATGATCAGCGCCTGTCAGTCACTGATCATTGCCTGATAAACACGTGATCAGTGCATGATGAGCCATGTGATCAGTGCCCGATCAGCCACGTCATCAGTGCATGCGCAGTCACGTCATCAGTGCATGATAGCCACGTGATCAGTGCATGCTCAGTCACGTGATCTGGACTTGATCAGCCACGTGATCAGTGCCTGCAGAGTCACGTGATCAGGGCCTGCTGAGCTGCGTGATTCCTGCCGGCTCATCTGCATGACAATTGCCATCTGAGCTGCGTGATTCCTGTCGGCTCATCTGCTTGACAATTGCCAGCTGAGCTGCGTGATTCCTGCCTGGTCACGTGCTTGATTATTGCCAGTTGAGCAGCATGATTCGTCACTGCTGAGCTCCATGCTTATTGCCTGCTGATTGCGTGGTTCGTGTCTGCTCAGCTCTTTGAGTATTGCCTCCTGAGGTCCCTGTTCGGTCGCCACCTGCCGGGGACCAGCCCCAACTGATCCAGGGTATTCGAAGGAGAGATGGCCTAGGCGACTATTTATATGCTAATCAGAGATGTCAAGAATAATAGTATGAGGAGAGCTCAGTAGGAAAATTCGGTGGAGAAAAGAGACTGAGTAGCTTGGTTTACGCGGAAGACCAATCAAACTTCAAGACAAGAAGTTTGCACCACTTACGTAGGCCGCAGGCGCCCTCTCGAATGGCGAAAGGTGCCTCACCCTAGACACCTTCTCGAGTGGGTCTTAGCAGCCCAGGCATAATTAGTAAGCGTGGTGGGTTCCGCGCTCCAGATGGAGACTCAGCTGGAAGTTAAAGGGAAGAATGACAAGGAACTTTATGAATTGGAGCTGTAAGTTAACTCTTTGACAGAGAGAGCGAGATGGTGGTGGGGGACAGCCCCCAGTGAAATCAGAGGTGAGAGCACAAAGCAATACAGTAGGCAGACTCCGGTTTTTTTGGGGAGATGCTCGAGAATATCCGGGTGGACTCCTGAGGCTCGATCCCGCATTTGCGTATGCCGAGCCTCCTTCCTCATGACCTTTGTCCAGAGTGGAATGCCTCCCCGGCTCCCGGCACATGATCAGTGCATGCTCAGTCACGATATCAGTGCCTGCTCAGCCACGTGATCACTGACGGCACAGTCACGTGATCAGCGCCTCTCAGTCACGTGATCACCGTATGATAAACACGTGATCAGTGAACGACCAGCCACGTGATCACTGCATGCGCGGTCAGGTGGTCAGTTCCTGATCAGCCACCTGATCAGTGCGTGCACAGTCCCCTGATCAGCGCCTGTCAGTCACTGATCACTGCCTGATAAACACGTGATCAGTGCCCGAACAGCCACGTCATCAGTGCATGCGCAGTCACGTGATCAGTGCATGATAGCCACGTGATCAGTGCGTGCACAGTCCCATGATCAGCGCCTGTCAGTCACTGATCATTGCCTGATAAACACGTGATCAGTGCATGATGAGCCATGTGATCAGTGCCCGATCAGCCACGTCATCAGTGCATGCGCAGTCACGTCATCAGTGCATGATAGCCACGTGATCAGTGCTGCTCAGTCACGTGATCTGGACTTGATCAGCCACGTGATCAGTGCCTGCAGAGTCACGTGATCAGGGCCTGCTGAGCTGCGTGATTCCTGCCGGCTCATCTGCATGACAATTGCCATCTGAGCTGCGTGATTCCTGTCGGCTCATCTGCTTGACAATTGCCAGCTGAGCTGCGTGATTCCTGCCTGGTCACGTGCTTGATTATTGCCAGTTGAGCAGCATGATTCGTCACTGCTGAGCTCCATGCTTATTGCCTGCTGATTGCGTGGTTCGTGTCTGCTCAGCTCTTTGAGTATCGCCTCCTGAGGTCCCTGTTCGGTCGCCACCTGCCGGGGACCAGCCCCAACTGATCCAGGGTATTCGAAGGAGAGATGGCCTAGGCGACTATTTATATGCTAATCAGAGATGTCAAGAATAATAGTATGAGGAGAGCTCAGTAGGAAAATTCGGTGGAGAAAAGAGACTGAGTAGCTTGGTTTACGCGGAAGACCAATCAAACTTCAAGACAAGAAGTTTGCACCACTTACGTAGGCCGCAGGCGCCCTCTCGAATAGCGAAAGGTGCCTCACCCTAGACACCTTCTCGAGTGGGTCTTAGCAGCCCAGGCATAATTAGTAAGCGTGGTGGGTTCCGCGCTCCAGATGGAGACTCAGCTGGAAGTTAAAGGGAAGAATGACAAGGAACTTTATGAATTGGAGCTGTAAGTTAACTCTTTGACAGAGAGAGCGAGATGGTGGTGGGGGACAGCCCCCAGTGAAATCAGAGGTGAGAGCACAAAGCAATACAGTAGGCAGACTCCGGTTTTTTTGGGGGAGATGCTCGAGAATATCCGGGTGGACTCCTGAGGCTCGATCCCGCATTTGCGTATGCCGAGCCTCCTTCCTCATGACCTTTGTCCAGAGTGGAATGCCTCCCGGCTCCCGGCACATGATCAGTGCATGCTCAGTCACGATATCAGTGCCTGCTCAGCCACGTGATCACTGACGGCACAGTCACGTGATCAGCGCCTCTCAGTCACGTGATCACCGTATGATAAACACGTGATCAGTGAACGACCAGCCACGTGATCACTGCATGCGCGGTCAGGTGGTCAGTTCCTGATCAGCCACCTGATCAGTGCGTGCACAGTCCCCTGATCAGCGCCTGTCAGTCACTGATCACTGCCTGATAAACACGTGATCAGTGCCGAACAGCCACGTCATCAGTGCATGCGCAGTCACGTGATCAGTGCATGATAGCCACGTGATCAGTGCGTGCACAGTCCCATGATCAGCGCCTGTCAGTCACTGATCATTGCCTGATAAACACGTGATCAGTGCATGATGAGCCATGTGATCAGTGCCCGATCAGCCACGTCATCAGTGCATGCGCAGTCACGTCATCAGTGCATGATAGCCACGTGATCAGTGCATGCTCAGTCACGTGATCTGGACTTGATCAGCCACGTGATCAGTGCCTGCAGAGTCACGTGATCAGGGCCTGCTGAGCTGCGTGATTCCTGCCGGCTCATCTGCATGACAATTGCCATCTGAGCTGCGTGATTCCTGTCGGCTCATCTGCTTGACAATTGCCAGCTGAGCTGCGTGATTCCTGCCTGGTCACGTGCTTGATTATTGCCAGTTGAGCAGCATGATTCGTCACTGCTGAGCTCCATGCTTATTGCCTGCTGATTGCGTGGTTCGTGTCTGCTCAGCTCTTTGAGTATCGCCTCCTGAGGTCCCTGTTCGGTCGCCACCTGCCGGGGACCAGCCCCAACTGATCCAGGGTATTCGAAGGAGAGATGGCCTAGGCGACTATTTATATGCTAATCAGAGATGTCAAGAATAATAGTATGAGGAGAGCTCAGTAGGAAAATTCGGTGGAGAAAAGAGACTGAGGAGCTTGGTTTACGCGGAAGACCAATCAAACTTCAAGACAAGAAGTTTGCACCACTTACGTAGGCCGCAGGCGCCCTCTCGAATAGCGAAAGGTGCCTCACCCTAGACACCTTCTCGAGTGGGTCTTAGCAGCCCAGGCATAATTAGTAAGTGTGGTGGGTTCCGCGCTCCAGATGGAGACTCAGCTGGAAGTTAAAGGGAAGAATGACAAGGAACTTTATGAATTGGAGCTGTAAGTTAACTCTTTGACATAGAGAGCGAGATGGTGGTGGGGGACAGCCCCCAGTGAAATCAGAGGTGAGAGCACAAAGCAATACAGTAGGCAGACTCCGGTTTTTTTGGGGGGGAGATGCTCGAGAATATCCGGGTGGACTCCTGAGGCTCGATCCCGCATTTGCGTATGCCGAGCCTCCTTCCTCATGACCTTTGTCCAGAGTGGAATGCCTCCCGGCTCCCGGCACATGATCAGTGCATGCTCAGTCACGATATCAGTGCCTGCTCAGCCACGTGATCACTGACGGCACAGTCACGTGATCAGCGCCTCTCAGTCACGTGATCACCGTATGATAAACACGTGATCAGTGAACGACCAGCCACGTGATCACTGCATGCGCAGTCAGGTGGTCAGTTCCTGATCAGCCACCTGATCAGTGCGTGCACAGTACCCTGATCAGCGCCTGTCAGTCACTGATCACTGCCTGATAAACACGTGATCAGTGCCCGAACAGCCACGCCATCAGTGCATGCGCAGTCACGCGATCAGTGCATGATAGCCACGTGATCAGTGCGTGCACAGTCCCATGATCAGCGCCTGTCAGTCACTGATCATTGCCTGATAAACACGTGATCAGTGCATGATGAGCCATGTGATCAGTGCCTGATCAGCCCGTCATCAGTGCATGCGCAGTCACGTCATCAGTGCATGATAGCCACGTGATCAGTGCATGCTCAGTCACGTGATCTGGACTTGATCAGCCACGTGATCAGTGCCCGCAGAGTCACGTGATCAGGGCCTGCTGAGCTGCGTGATTCCTGCCGGCTCATCTGCATGACAATTGCCATCTGAGCTGCGTGATTCCTGTCGGCTCATCTGCTTGACAATTGCCAGCTGAGCTGCGTGATTCCTGCCTGGTCACGTGCTTGATTATTGCCAGTTGAGCAGCATGATTCGTCACTGCTGAGCTCCATGCTTATTGCCTGCTGATTGCGTGGTTCGTGTCTGCTCAGCTCTTTGAGTATCGCCTCCTGAGGTCCCTGTTCGGTCGCCACCTGCCGGGGACCAGCCCCAACTGATCCAGGGTATTCGAAGGAGAGATGGCCTAGGCGACTATTTATATGCTAATCAGAGATGTCAAGAATAATAGTATGAGGAGAGCTCAGTAGGAAAATTCGGTGGAGAAAAGAGACTGAGTAGCTTGGTTTACGCGGAAGACCAATCAAACTTCAAGACAAGAAGTTTGCACCACTTACGTGGGCCGCAGGCGCCCTCTCGAATGGCGAAAGGTGCCTCACCCTAGACACCTTCTCGAGTGGGTCTTAGCAGCCCAGGCATAATTAGTGAGCGTGGTGGGTTCCGCGCTCCAGATGGAGACTCAGCTGGAAGTTAAAGGGAAGAATGACAAGGAACTTTATGAATTGGAGCTGTAAGTTAACTCTTTGACAGAGAGAGCGAGATGGTGGTGGGGGACAGCCCCAGTGAAATCAGAGGTGAGAGCACAAAGCAATACAGTAGGCAGACTCCGGTTTTTTTGGGGGGAGATGCTCGAGAATATCCGGGTGGACTCTGAGGCTCGATCCCGCATTTGCGTATGCCGAGCCTCCTTCCTCATGACCTTTGTCCAGAGTGGAATGCCTCCCCGGCTCCCGGCACATGATCAGTGCATGCTCAGTCACGATATCAGTGCCTGCTCAGCCACGTGATCACTGACGGCACAGTCACGTGATCAGCGCCTCTCAGTCACGTGATCACCGTATGATAAACACGTGATCAGTGAACGACCAGCCACGTGATCACTGCATGCGCGGTCAGGTGGTCAGTTCCTGATCAGCCACCTGATCAGTGCGTGCACAGTCCCCTGATCAGCGCCTGTCAGTCACTGATCACTGCCTGATAAACCCGTGATCAGTGCCCGAACAGCCACGTCATCAGTGCATGCGCAGTCACGTGATCAGTGCATGATAGCCACGTGATCAGTGCGTGCACAGTCCCATGATCAGCGCCTGTCAGTCACTGATCATTGCCTGATAAACACGTGATCAGTGCATGATGAGCCATGTGATCAGTGCCCGATCAGCCACGTCATCAGTGCATGCGCAGTCACGTCATCAGTGCATGATAGCCACGTGATCAGTGCATGCTCAGTCACGTGATCTGGACTTGATCAGCCACGTGATCAGTGCCTGCAGAGTCACGTGATCAGGGCCTGCTGAGCTGCGTGATTCCTGCCGGCTCATCTGCATGACAATTGCCATCTGAGCTGCGTGATTCCTGTCGGCTCATCTGCTTGACAATTGCCAGCTGAGCTGCGTGATTCCTGCCTGGTCACGTGCTTGATTATTGCCAGTTGAGCAGCATGATTCGTCACTGCTGAGCTCCATGCTTATTGCCTGCTGATTGCGTGGTTCGTGTCTGCTCAGCTCTTTGAGTATCGCCTCCTGAGGTCCCTGTTCGGTCGCCACCTGCCGGGGACCAGCCCCAACTGATCCAGGGTATTCGAAGGAGAGATGGCCTAGGCGACTATTTATATGCTAATCAGAGATGTCAAGAATAATAGTATGAGGAGAGCTCAGTAGGAAAATTCGGTGGAGAAAAGAGACTGAGTAGCTTGGTTTACGCGGAAGACCAATCAAACTTCAAGATAAGAAGTTTGCACCACTTACGTAGGCCGCAGGCGGCCTCTCGAATAGCGAAAGGTGCCTCACCCTAGACACCTTCTCGAGTGGGTCTTAGCAGCCCAGGCACAATTAGTAAGCGTGGTGGGTTCCTCGCTCCAGATGGAGACTCAGCTGGAAGTTAAAGGGAAGAATGACAAGGAACTTTATGAATTGGAGCTGTAAGTTAACTCTTTGACAGAGAGAGCGAGATGGTGGTGGGGGACAGCCCCAGTGAAATCAGAGGTGAGAGCACAAAGCAATACAGTAGGCAGACTCTGGTTTTTGGGGGGAGATGCTCGAGAATATCCGGGTGGACTCCTGAGGCTCGATCCCGCATTTGCGTATGCCGAGCCTCCTTCCTCCTGACCTTTGTCCAGAGTGGAATGCCTCCCCGGCTCCCGGCACATGATCAGTGCATGCTCAGTCACGATATCGGTGCCTGCTCAGCCACGTGATCACTGACGGCACAGTCACGTGATCAGCGCCTCTCAGTCGCGTGATCACCGTATGATAAACGCGTGATCAGTGAACGACCAGCCACGTGATCACTGCATGCGCAGTCAGGTGGTCAGTTCCTGATCAGCCACCTGATCAGTGCGTGCACAGTCCCCTGATCAGCGCCTGTCAGTCACCGATCACTGCCTGATAAACACGTGATCAGTGCCCGAACAGCCACGTCATCAGTGCATGCGCAGTCACGTGATCAGTGCATGATAGCCACGTGATCAGTGCGTGCACAGTCCCATGATCAGCGCCTGTCAGTCACTGATCATTGCCTGATAAACACGTGATCAGTGCATGATGAGCCATGTGATCAGTGCCTGATCAGCCACGTCATCAGTGCATGCGCGGTCACGTCATCAGTGCATGATAGCCACGTGATCAGTGCATGCTCAGTCACGTGATCTGGACTTGATCAGCCACGTGATCAGTGCCTGCAGAATCACGTGATCAGGGCCTGCTGAGCTGCGTGATTCCTGCGGCTCATCTGCATGACAATTGCCATCTGAGCTGCGTGATTCCTGTCGGCTCATCTGCTTGACAATTGCCAGCTGAGCTGCGTGATTCCTGCCTGGTCACGTGCTTGATTATTGCCAGTTGAGCAGCATGATTCGTCACTGCTGAGCTCCATGCTTATTGCCTGCTGATTGCGTGGTTCGTGTCTGCTCAGCTCTTTGAGTATCGCCTCCTGAGGTCCCTGTTCGGTTGCCACCTGCCGGGGACCAGCCCCAACTGATCCAGGGTATTCGAAGGAGAGATGGCCTAGGCGACTATTTATATGCTAATCAGAGATGTCAAGAATAATAGTATGAGGAGAGCTCAGTAGGAAAATTCGGTGGAGAAAAGAGACTGAGTAGCTTGGTTTACGCGGAAGACCAATCAAACTTCAAGACAAGAAGTTTGCACCACTTACGAGGCCGCAGGCGCCCTCTCGAATAGCGAAAGGTGCCTCACCCTAGACACCTTCTCGAGTGGGTCTTAGCAGCCCAGGCATAATTAGGAAGCGTGGTGGGTTCCGCGCTCCAGATGGAGACTCAGCTGGAAGTTAAAGGGAAGAATGACAAGGAA